>NC_142488.1:27100114-27403145 GCF_049115385.1 Moschus berezovskii | reverse complement strand
AATTAATTCTACACAAAGTAGATCTCAATAAATACACACTGACAGACTACTATAAAGAAAATAGCCTATGTTAACAGACCATGGCTGGGGAAAATCTCAGTTTTCCTTTTTCAGAAGAAAAAATGCCAAGTTTTCTTTCTACTTAACATCTAAGGATATGTGGTGTGTGTTGTTTCAGTGTATATGCACCTTGTAACACTATTATCATCATCAACATCAACATTACAATTTTAATGTCTTATTTCACATATTATGGTTTTCAAAACACTTTCTATGCGTTATCCTATATTAGTCTTGACATCAGAAATACTAAGCATTTTCACAGATAACATTTCCACACTAAGAGAAAATATTAAACAGATTGCAAAACTCCAAAATTCCTGATGCCAAAATTTAACTAGACTAACAGCTCAAAATCTACCTACAAAATCGACACAAAATCTACTATCTAGCATGGTAAATAACAAAGCAAAGAAATATGAAAGATGTTTATTTTTCTATGTAATTATCTGAGTGTCTAATTTGATCAAGGAAAAGGACTGAAGGGCTCAGAAGACAAACTGTATATAGGAACTAGAGTCTCACTAACTTTCCATTTTCTAGATCTTTTTATTTTATTTTTTTTGGTCATACTTTGACTGCAAAATCTGGTTGGGTTTTTCTGCCTCCAGGCTTTATTTATTTATTATCACTGCATTGAAGGGCCATGTATTCTCATCATGCATTTTTAAAAACTACTGCTGAGACATTTTCACATTCAGTACTGTAATAAACATTTTATTATTGAACTCCAGTATGTTCTCCTTCCCTCTAAAGATACCTGAAGTTATATATCACTGGGAATAAAAATACAGTCTTCTTGCTGCAGAAAGTTTTTATTTACTAGAGTTCAAAATGCCAGCATTATGAGATAAGCTATCATACAAGATGTTGACAAGAAAAGTCAATATGCACTACCCAGTTTGCGCTCCACAATTTTTTGTGCTGTTACTCATAGCTGGGGCATGCGGTTCTCATAAACTTCCCTTCAAATTGCCATCTCATTCCACTTATGGCTTCAAAGGCAATTTTCAAGGTTGAGAAATGAAAGGAATGGGACACAGTGATAGGACAACTCTATCTCATCATTATTCTCACTTTGTGGTAGTTCTTGGTCTTGCTCTTGTACTAACTTCACCAATGTATCTTTTTACGCAGTTCTACAGTCATGCGATGAGTTGACTCACTGGAAAAGACTCTGATGCTGGGAAAGGTTGGGGGCGGGAGGAGATGGGGACGACAGAGAATGAGATGGCTGGATGGCATCACCGACTCTGTGGACATGAGTTTGGGTGAACTCCGGGAGTTGGTGATGGACAGGGAGGCCTGGCGTGCTGTGATTCATGGGATCGCAAAGAGTCGGACACGACTGAGCAACTGAACTGAACTGAATAGTCCAGAAATTCATGTGTCTCTTCCCTTCCTTCTGTCCCCAAAGGTACATAAGAAGTATGTTTGTAATATATACTTATAAACCTTTTACACAGTAGAAGTTCTCAGTTGCTTTCCAAACCACATCTAAATACGTTCCTTGTTTTCAAGAGATTTTGTAATTTTTGTTTTAAAAATTGACGTACAATTGACACATAACATTATATTAGTTTCCTATACACAACAAGATGATTAGGTATCTGTATATATTGAGAAATGCTCACCACAATGAGACTAGATAACATCCATTGCTACACAGTTACACAATTTTTTCTTGAAATGAGAACTTTCCAGATTTACTCTCCTAGCAATGTTCAAATTTGCAATATAGTGTTATTACCATGTCTGTATCTTTTAACTACTTTCACCCATTTTACCTAAGCCCCACTCCCTGCCTCTGGCAAGGTTTTTCATAACCTAGTGCTTCTTACTATCTAAATTAATACATTTCTATACAAAAACCTGGTAAATCTTGTATATCTTGAAGGTAAAGTTCATTTCCTGAGAAGAGTCTCACTATCAACTGCTGATAATGGATATAGGTTGAGTTCAGAATCTATTAGAGGAATGAGAACAAATAAACCACCAATAGTCTTTTCCCATGCCATCACCCATTTAGTACAGAGGAGGCATATCTAGGATAAACACCTATGAGATCATTTTCCCTTTGTCTCTTCTTTTCCTTTCTAAAGGTGACCTCAGTCAGGGCTCTGGGTCCTTTCCAGAAGCTGTGACTTCAGATTCTTCAGAGTGAAACATCCACAAGTCATATCATATTTTTCTTGCCATGACAACTATATAGCTTCATTTTAATGTGCCATTATGCTAACAAAATCTCTCTTTGTTCTAACAAGTAAAAAAGGTGAAGAACATCTTGCCACATTTATCCCCAAATAACCTTTCCACTTTGTTGGTCTGATTACCTCATGGGCACCTGAAGGCTTCAGGTTTATTCTTCATTTACCAGCTTAGTTCATGTGTTTCCCTTTCCTGGATTCCCTCTTCTCCTGCATGTCTTCCAATCCTTCAGAGCCTGGCTCCACGTCACCCCTCATGGAAACTTCAGTATCAGTTATCTATCATTGCATAACATTCACCCCAAACTTAGTGGTATCAGAAAACATTTATTATGCCTGAGATTTTATGGGTCAGGAATCTGGGCAGGGACCACCAGGGATAGATAGTTTTCATTCCACAATGACTAGGGCCTTAGTTGGGTGGTATGAATACTTAGAGAGGCCTGTGATGGCTCAGTTAGGGTCCTATGCCTGAGGTTTTGGTTGTGGCTGCTGAATGTCTGTCTGCCTTATTTTTCACATCACATTTGTTGCAGCTGGAATGTCTAACAAAGCTTCTTCATTTTCATGTTTGGTGTCTCAATGGCTAGAATGCTGAGGCTAAAGAAATATGTTTTCATGTAGCCTTTCCATGATGATGCTGATGCTCCAATCCTTTGGCCATCTGATCTAAAGAGCAGACTTATTGGAAAAGACCCTGATTCCGGGAGCCAGACATCCTAGAATGCGAAGTCAGGTGGGCCTTAGAAAGCATCACCATGAACAAAGCTAGTGGAGGTAATGGAATTCCAACTGAGCTATTTCAAATCCTAAAACATGATGCAGTGAAAGTGTTACATACACTAAATATGTCAGCAAATTTGGAAAACTCAGCAGTGGCCACAGGACAGGAAAAGGTCAGTTTTCATTCCAATTCAAAAGAAAGGCAATGCCAAAGAATGCTCAAACTAATGCACAATTGCACTCATCTCACACCCTAGCAAAGTAATGCTCAAAATTCTTCAAGCCAGGCTTCAACAGTATGTGAACCATGAACTTTCAGATGTTCAAGCTGCATTTAGAAAAGGCAGAGGAACCAGAGATCAAATTGCCAACATCCACTGGATCATCAAAAAAGCAAGAGTGTTCCAGAAAATCCTGCTTTATTGACTATGCCAAAGACTTTGACTGTGTGGATCTCAACGAACTGTGGAAAATTCTTCAAGAGATGGGAATATCAGACCACCTGACCTGCCTCCTGAGAAATCTGTATGCAGGTCAAGAAGCAATAGTTAGAACTGGATATGGAACAACAGACTGGTTCCAAATTGGGAAAGAAGTATGTCAAGGCTGTATATTGTCATCCTGTTTACTTAACTTACATGCAGAGTACATTAAGAGAAATGTTGGACTGGATGAAGCACAAGCTGGAATCAAGATTGCTGGGAGAAATATCAATAACCTCAGATATGCAGATGACACCACATTTATGGCAGAAAGCGAAGAAGAACTAAGTCTTTTGATGAATGTGAAAGAGGAGAGTGAAAAAGTTGGCTTAAAACTCAACATTCAGAAAATGAAGATCATGGCATCTGGTCCCATCACTTCATGGCAAATAGATGGGGAAACAGTGGAAAAAGTGGCAGACTTTATTTTTTTGGGCTCCAAAATCACTGCAGATGGTGACTGCAGCCATGAAATTAAAAGACTCTTGCTCCTTGGAAGCAAAGTTATGACCAACCTCGACAGCATATTAAAAAACAGCGACATTACTTTGTCAACAAAGGTCCATCTAGTCAAAGCTACGGTTTTTCCAGTGGTCATGTGTGGATGTGAGAGTTGGACTATAAAGAAAGCTGAGTGCCAGAGAATTGATGCTTTTGAACTGTGGTGTTGGAGAAGACTCTTGAGAGTCTCTTGGACGCAAAGAGATCCAACCAGTTCATCCTAAAGGATATTAGTCCTGAATATTCATTGGAAGGACTGATGCTGAAGCTGAAACTCCAATATTTTGGCCACCTGATATGAAGAACTAACTCATTTGAAAAGACTCTGATGCTGGGAAAGATTGAAGGTGGGAGGAGAAGGGGATGACAGAGGATGAGATGGTTGGATGGCATCACCAACTCAATGGACATGAGTTTGAGTGAACTCCAGGAGTTGGTGATGGATAGGGAGGTCTGGTGTGCTGCAGTCCATGGGGTCACAAAGAGTCGGACATGACTGAATGACTGAACTGATGCTGGGAAAGATTGAGGGCAGCAGGAGAAGGAGAAGACAGAGGATTAGTTGGTTGGATGGTATCATCAACTTAATGTACGTGAGTTTGAACAAACTCTGGGAGATAGTGAAGGACAGGGAAGCCTGGTGTGCTGCAGTTGATGGGTTTCAAAGAATCAGACACATGAACTACAAATTGGCACTTAGCAAGAGCATTGCCAAGGACTGAACAACAAAGGCATTTGCCATCTGCCTCTAGGGAGAGTGAACCCCATGCTGCTATAGCTAGTGACCTTCAACAACCCCTGAGGGAATTCAGGGAGAAGTGAGGCACTCTGTGCTCCAGGGAATCTGGTGGGACAGGTCTTTAGATAGTTGGATGTTTTTAGGAACAGATTTTATTATCTCAATCCTTGAGATCTCAATCTCAATTTTCTTATATCTAGGAAGCACTAAATCCCCTCATGGTGACAGCAGATCCTCATGACTAACAGAAACCTTCTGTAAAATGAGAGATTCATGGTATTGAACTCCCCCTTCACCAAAAGCTTATATATTGGCTTTCCCCCACTGCCACTTTGAAGCAGTCTCTCAGAGCTATCTGAGATGCTGCCTCCCGGACTGCAGTCCTCATTTTGCCCCAAATAAAACTTAACTCACAACTCTCAAGTTGTACATCTTTTTTAGTCGACAGTTATGGTGACTGATGAAATGACCCTGAGTGGACTTCCTTCCTTTGACTGGACTCCACAAGGAACTGGAGCTTTGGTACCAGCAGCAGCCCCTTGTGCCCATTTGCCTCCTCGGGGAGTGCAGATGAATTTGGTTAAGTCTCTCCTAGTTCTCAAATCTCCCATATTGGTTGAGATTCTGAGTTTTAGTTGGTGGTGAAGCAGGTTACCTGCCCCCTCCCAGTAGGAAAGATACTGAGCGGGGCTCAGCTGAAAGATACAGAGAAATTCCCACTCAGTCCAAAGATACTGGGTGGGGGGCTGGCTGAATGATGCCAAGAGAATTGCCCATCCAGTGGAAAGGCACTGGGTAGGGGGGCTCAATTGGGAAAAAATAATCAAGCAATAACTGGGATTTGGCTGAAAGATGCCAAGGTTGCTCCATTGTAGGGGACTGAATGGTCTTGGCTGAGTGGTTAAGTAAGAGGCTGATCGGACACTTTTCCTCAATTTGACTGCCATTATAGAATTTGTCAGGGTAAAAGTGAGGAAAATAAATGAGAGCTTTGCTCTGAAGAAAAGGGACCAGACTCCTCCTGGCCAGTTTTGGTTTTCTCAGGTGACTGAGAAATTTACGGGAGTGGTGGAGGCCTAGTCCTCATACCATGCATTGGTCCCATAGGGAAACCCACTCATTAATTAAAATACTTGCTTGTCTAGGGGTTGCACATAAGAACTGGCCATTCAGCGACCTGAGAAGCCATGATGGTCTTAGATTGCCCGAGGCAGAATCCGAGACACATAAGATGAGCTGAAACGACTCTGGGGTGACTCCTGGAGGAGTTAAGCTCACAAGCAGCACACGGGCCCACTACACAAGTTTACTAGTGAGTTTTATCCCTGACAAATTCAGCTTAAAATGGGAAACAGAATCTCTCAAAAACAGAAACAAAGGGGTGCCAGAAAGTTAGTCTCTGACTAACACTCTAGCCAGATTCATGTACAATACGTACGGAACTCATACTTGCAAGTACCTAGTTAATTGGGGAAATTATATTAAAAGAGATCTCAACCTAAAATGACCAAATTGGGGTTCTTTTGATATTCTAAAATTGATATTTTTGCGCACACATTTAGAAAAGGCTGGCCGTGCTTACTTTGACTGGTATCTAGAAGCTTCTAAAAGAGGAAATGGAAGAGTAACTTCTTTGCAGAAAATCAACAAGAAATTGCTTGAAAGTATATCAAAACTAAAAAGGCTGCTAGCACTGACTTTGCCAGGTCACAGGTCTAGTGGAACTGGGAAGTCAAGTTTGGCATTTATGCCATTTGGCTTTTGATTTCTGGATGTCACTTTACCATCTTTTTGGGGCACTCCTGCCACCTGGCTTTTGATTTCTGGGCATCTCTTTGCCTTTTGTTTCATTTGGAGTGTGACTCCTGACTGGTGAAGTTCTGGTTTGGTTTGTTGGTTTGGTTTGAGTGCACAGACATCTGGTACAAACTGCTTGAGTTAATATGGGAATTGCTCACTCTAAGGTTCCACACTCCACTTGGGAACCCCTTGAGGAAAAAAAAACATTTTTTTGACTGCTCAATTTATAGCTATGACCCACTGACAAGAAAAATAGCCTAAAAATATTAGATCTTTATTGACATAGGATAGGAAAATGGACTGAAGTTCCCTCATGTCCAGGACTTCCTCCTGTAATCAACAGCCTGGGGCTGATCAAACTAAGATCCCCACTTTCCCAAGGGAAAATCCTTGCTGGGACCAATCTGCCCTTGATATCAGGGCCAAATTGAGCACTATCTGATCTAAATTTTGGCTATAAAACTATGATCACAGAAAAATATGATTTTTGACAATGTGGTCACAATATTCTTTAGACTTCAGAGTAAGCTTGAAGAAAAAAAATTATCTCTATAAAAATTTTTGCCCTGAGGAAATAACTCCTTCTATACCTTTAGATCAGACCTCTCTGGATCACTTATCTAGACTATCTCTAATTCCTAAAACCAAAAAGATAAAAAAAGGGAATAAACCCTTTTAAAATCTTATTCCAACCATTTTTTACAATTAGTGTGCTTTGTATTGTGATATCTGATTCATAACTAAATTTGGAAAACAAAGCTGTACGATCTCTTGTGTCTATTTGGATATATGTATGTCTCAGTGTGTGTCTGTTTTTTGGATAATATTGCTGATATCAGTTTGTAAATGAGCTGTAAGCTAATTGGCCTTAAAAAAAAAGTAAGCACTTACAAATCAAATAATTCTAAATATAGGAGAAATTAACCTAAATGAATTTCAGGTTCATGAGAACTGGAAAATATTCAGTATTAAATACCTGATAATTAATGTTTGTTTATTGATCTAACCAATGTAGACATGTCTAAGAGTAATTAACATTAAGCAGAATATTTTCATTGTACCTAGGTTTAATATAAGTTAAATATTATTATATGTTACAAGTTTGTCAGCAAGGAAATTACCTTGAGTGAAGAAACTTCTAAAAAATGTAAATGAGATATGAGCTTTTAGATAAACTCTATTAAGAATAATTATGCTTTAGGAATGTCTGTCTAAAATAGTCACTCCAGATTGGGGTAACTTGAATTTCTAAGGGTTATGCTAAACTAAGTGCTGGAAGTCTAGGTAATTTCCAAATAAAACAAGATTTTGAAACATTTACTGCTGAACACTAATTTTCTCTTACAGAGAAACTAAAGAGATTTGGGATTAAAAATGAATGATATTTGGTGCCATCCTAAAATGTTCTCTCTAAGAAAGCAAAGGTTTTAGAAATTATCACTGGTATTTATGCTCACCAATCTATAAAATGCTAACATAAAAGTCAGTTCTTGGTTACTTAAGGGAAGTAGGAAGTGTGTTTTCAATAAAGAAGGTATGAGGAATGGAATTGCATTTTGTGAAAGGAAAAGGAAGTAAGCCTGACTTATAGGTGGCTTTTTAGGATGGAAGAACACAGTAATGGGTACAGAATGTGATAAAGTTTGTGAAAAGTGAACCATGAGGAAAGAGTTTTGTATATGGTTAGGACTAAGTTTAAAATAAAGTTAATTAAGTTTACCTTAAAAAGTAAGCTGGTGCAAAAATTTGAATTTAACTTTTCTGTTAGAATAACACCTTTTCTTCAGATTCTGGACTGCCTTTGATAATAGATTTAAGTTCTTTATCTCTTAAATGGGTGTTCAGTGGAAGGACTGATGTTGAAGCTGAAAATCCTATATTTTGGCCACCTGATGTGAAGAGCTGACTCATTTGAAAAGACCCTGATGCTGGGAAAGATTGAAGGCAGGAGGAGAAGGGAACGACAGAGGATGAGATGGTTGGATGGCATCATCGACTCAAAGGACATGCGTTTGGGTGAACTTCAGGAGTTGGTGATGGACAGGGAGGCCTGGCATGCTGTGGTTCATGGGGTCACAAAGAGTTGGACACGACTGAGTGACTGAACTGATGGCATCTAAAACTCACAATGTTAAAAAATGCAACTTTTGTAATAATACTGAGGATCATTCCATTGATCTTCCTAGAAAAAGGACCTCTAATTTCACTAATAAGAACATGAAGGAGGTTAAGAAATGTCCAAAACAGTTGGCTGCTTACATAACTAGAACAGTTGGACAAGCTTTGAAAAGCCCAGATAAACAATGTAAGGTTTATAGAAGAAAGAAAGTTCATCGTCCTGTTCAAAATCCTTGTTACAGAAAAAAGCAGCCCCCTAAAAGTGGGGGCCGTGTCATGGCAAATAAAGAAAATGAACTGGCTTGTTCAGGCCACCTCCTTGAAAATTTACGGCATGACAGTCGAACATATTTGATTAACTTCAGTGATTCTGGTTCTTCACAGACAGAAAGCTCATCATCAAAATATAGTGGCTTTTTTCCTGAGGTTTCTCAGGACCATGAAACAATGCCACAGGTTTTATTCAGCAGGAATTTGAGATTGAATGTAGCTTTAACTTTCTGGAGAAAGAGAAGTATCAGTGAACTAGTATCATATTGGATAAAGATAGAGGACCTTGGAGTTGTGGTGGATTGCCTTCCCGTGCTCACCAAGAGTTTATAGGAAGAAAAACAGTACATCTCACTTGGCTGCTGTGTAGATCTGTTTCCTCTAGTAAAGTCACTACTTAAAAGCAGATTTGAAGAATATATAATAATTTGGTTTAAACTGACTTCAAGCAGTCATAAAAAGGTGGTGTTCACAACTATCATCCAAAACAGAAATTGTGAATGATGGAAATTTTCAGATTTTAAAACAGCAATTAAGTGGATTGTGGGAACAGGAAAACCATCTTACTTTGGTTCCAGGATATACTGGTAATATAGCCAAGGATGTAGATGCTTAATTATTACAGTTGCATTGAAAGACTTCGTCTATAGCATTTGGCTATTCAAAACATCCCTGGTCTATATGATTTCCCCAAAAATATCCCATCTGAGAACTATGGAAGAAATCAAAACCGTTTTTTCCTTTAAAAAACCGCATAATGAAACCACTAATGAAATGCTACCAAGCTACTTCACATTGAAGTGGAAAAAGATCCAAAAGGAGCAGCTTCAGCTTCAATGAGGGGAAAGTGCACTACAAGATTGTTCACCTTTGACTGCATTTGAGATTTATATGGTTATTTAGCAACATTGTTTAAGAAGTACTGGGTCTTAATGCAATCCTGCATAAGAATATAATTTATACTATGTGAAAAATAAGACAGGACTTATTACTAGGAATCACAAAGACCAATCATCATTACTTTTTCTTAAGATTGTGTTTTATAAGAAAACACTTAAATGTGTGCAGCTATTATTTTATGTTGAAAAGACTTTGAAAGTTTAAACCATTATAGCAAATAATCAGTACTAAAAATTTTTTGTTGACACTGAGATACTCTGTATGCAAAATGCCTTAATTATTAATAAGCCAATGTGTATGATACTAATATCTGTTTAATCCTGGATGTTCATTGGAAGGACTGATGCTAAAGCTGAAACTGCAATACTTTGGCCACCTCATGTGACGAGTTGACTCACTGGAAAAGACTCTGATGCTGGGAAAGGTTGGGGGCGGGAGGAGAAGGGGACGACCGAGAATGAGATGGCTGGATGGCATCACCGACTCTGTGGACATGAGTTTGAGTGAACTCCGGGAGTTGGTGATGGACAGGGAGGCCTGGCGTGCTGTGATTCATGGGGTTGCAGAGAGTCAGACACGACTGAGCGACTGAACTGAACTGAACTGAACTGAAGAGAAGTAAAAGCAACCATGCTTCTGGCATGATAAAATCATGGAATTAAATCAGAGGTTTCCATTCATGTAGAATGTTGTTGTTAAAACTTATTCTACACCATTCTTAAAACTTGAGAATATTTTCAGTATCTCTGATTATTTTTTTGCCAGAATCATGTCATGTATTTATGTATGTTATTCCTATATGTAAGAAAAAGGAGAATCTGTATTTGTATGAATACTTAACTGAAAATGTCAATGGAATTGACAAATGTATATTCACTTTTTATTGTATATAGATTTCTGATATTTTCAGTTCTGTATCATTTAAGTTTTCTTCATTTGAGTAAATTCACTAAATATTTCTAAAAAAAAAAGAGTGTAAAAAGGCCATCAAAATAGTGGTAGAAAATAGTTCCAATACTTATAACTTAGAAAACCTCTTATCTTGAGTATGTTTTAAAAGCCACTATAAAGCCCTAAGAAAAAGAGAGACAACCCAATAGAAAAATGAGTAAGATAATTGAATGGGTACTTCACAAAACAGAATTACATAATGGCTATTATGTCATGCCTTTTATAAGCATATAAAAGAATTTAAGCCTCATTAATCAGTGGACACAATATGATATCACTAGTCACCCATTAGAATAGGTAAAGTGAAAAAGATGGAAAACACTCAGAGAAGATGAGGATGTGCAGAAGCTGGAATTCTCATATACTGCTGGGGACAGATAGACCACAAGCGCTGTGGGAAACAGCCTGGCCTTCCCTATGAGCTGGCAATTCAACTCCTTGAAAATAAATAAACCACAGCTATACACCGCAACATGGGTGACTCTCGCAGACAGAATGCAGAGCATGAAACAATCTATGCTGTATAATTCCACTTAAATATAACTGAAAGGAGTCTTCATAACTATCTATGGTATTTAAGGATTCATGAATAAGCTGTAAAGCTATAATGAAATACAAAGAACAGTTATAGGAGTCAGGGTAATGGTTATTTTTTGGGGGAAAGATAGTCATAGGAAAAACGAGGGTGACTTCTAGGGTCCAAGCCTGGCTGGTGGTTACATGGATGTTTGAAAAACTATGTAGCAGCACACTCATTTAGCAGCACACTCATTCTCTATTGAGTGAGTGAGGTCGCTTAGTCGTGTACGACTCTTTGTGACTCCATGGACTGTAGCCTACCAGGCTCCTTGGTCCATGGAATTCTCCAGGCAAAAATACTGAAGTGGCTTGCCATTTCCTTCTCCAGGGGATCTTCCCGACCCAGGGATAGAACCCGGGTCTCCTGCATTGTAGGCAGACGCTTTACCATCTGAGCTACCAGGGTATTAAGTGTGCTCTATTTGCTAACTAAGAAAATTAAAAATTAAATTTGAAAAATTATTCTTGTTTTTTCTTGTGTTGTCTCTGGATGTGTGCCACATTTTATATTACTTTATTATTTTTTTTTCTCTTCTGAGTATGGTCTTCCTGGCTAGCTAATTGCAAGGGGTTCTTGCAGGTGGGGACAGAACAGATAACATTCTAGTTTAGCTGGTTTTCCCTGCCACTCATCACTTGCCGTAAAATCTGGTTGCCTCCTAAAAATAAGTCTCGCTCCAATGATTCTCCATGGAGCGTCAACTGCCTGGTTTCTGCGAGCTAACTGAATCCAACAAGCAGCAGGACCTGGGAGAGGGCATGGAGAAGAATCCTGCTACCACCTGGGTCTCTCATAGTCTGCATTTGGTTTTATAAAGGAAGGTGGCTTTTGCCCTTCAGCATGCATTCCCCAGTCTTACTAAGTGTATTTTCTGTAAGTGATTTCTGAGAACTGCAGTGAGTGCAGCCACACTCCCATCAGAACATACATCTTAAACATGAAAAATAGACCTAGGGGTTGATTTTGTCTCAGCCGTTCCTAGCTGAACATGTGAAGTACCTTCACTTCCTTTTGAAGTCCTTTTTACAAAACCTTTCCCAACCATTGCAAGTGCATTTTTTAATTTAGATAATTCTGTCACAGAGAGAAATTTTCAATTTACTTTGAGAAATTTACATTTAGGAAAAATGCAATGTATCTACCATCCAGTAACTGAGAGTATATAACCTCCAACCAAGCGCATATTTTTCCCCCTTTATATTTTCTTGCAGGTTTCTTATTGAAAAGAGGCTAAACTGAGACCTAGAAGAATTACATTTAGAACATTTGATTGTTTTTCTTTCCAAAGAAAAACATGTTCGTTAAATCCTGATGATAGTAAAAGAGCAGGTGCAAAAAAAGAAGAGAGCTAAAAGTTAAGACCTTGCTGTGCATGGAGATTCTCTTGTTGCACATTATTGTCTCTTTAATCTAATCTTTTCTCTAAGTGTTCCCTAAAATAGAAAAACTTTCATTGTAAATATTGGACTGGTGGGCCACACCATTCCTTTGATTTAAAGACTCTGGGGTATAATGAGAAGAAGCTATTAGTGACAGCTATTTCTATACCAGAATACTTGTCAGAAGCAATGCTTTATGGGAGAACAAACATCTACATGCTGCCATGAGTGGTGGTTTCTTTGACAGTGAAGCGATGATGCTTCCACAAACGGCTTTTACAAATGGTTCCTTTTAAACTTGTCTATTTTCAGTGATTTTCACCAGTTCTACCATAAGAGGTAATTAAGGTGTGGTTCTTGACCCTGTTAGATGAACTTGGTCCATATGTGAGACTAAAGACTTAAGATTATGGGCTCTCAAGGCAGAGCAACTGGGTTTAAATTCCAAGTCAGTCACTAGCTGGCTGTGTAATAGATAGTAACTATGGTAACTTGATCTCGGAACCTCAATTTCCTCATCTATGAACTGAAGAAAAAGAAAACCTATTTTATGGATCACTGAGAGCAGTTCAACTAGTAACACAGGCCTGTTTAGTTCAGTTCTTTTCAGTCGCTCAGTTGTGTCCAACTCTTTGTGACGCCATGGACTGCAGCACGCCAGGCTTCCCTGTCCATCACCAACTCCCGGAGCCTACTCAAAGTCATGTCCATCACGTCAGTGATGCCATCCAACCATCTCATTCTCTGTTGTCTCCTTCTCCTCCCACCTTCAATCTTTCCCAGCAATCAGGGTCTTTTCCAATGAGTCGGTTCTTCCCATTAAGTGGCCAAAATATTGGAGTTTCAGCTTCAGCATCAGTCCTTCCAATGAATATTCAGGACTGATTTCCTTTAGGATAGACTGGTTGGATCTCCTTGCAGTCCAAGGGACTATCAAGAGTCTTCTCCAACACCACAGTTCAAAAGCATCAGTTCTTCAGTGCTCAGCTTTCTTTACGGTCCAACTCTCACATCCATACACGACTACTCGAGAAACCATAACTTTGACTAGACAGACTTTTGTTAGCAAAGTCAACAAAATATGACCCCCAAATGACAGCACCTTAACTCAGCATGGACTGTTGTTAGACTAGAAGAGATCAAGCACTATGAAGGATCTGAGATTTCATCCTACTTGCAAGCTAACTGGGTGGCTTGATGCAGTTTTGTGGATATTGGCAGATAGCACAAGATTCCTGAATCAGACATGAAGGACTGATTTTTACTTTACTACTGACAGCACAGCAGGCAGCATGAGCATATTTGGATCAGTTCCCTTTGTTCCCCTCCCCGATCCCAAACCTCCCAAGGGCAATGTGGAGCCTGTCAGGTGGATGCCTGTTTGCAGTGAGTTGACAAAATGGAAGAATCCTGTGTTTGGGCACTTCAAATCTTTTAGAAGGGGTTGAGAGGAAACCTGCCCAAACTTTGCCCTGATGGAGAGGTTATCTTTACTCTTCTTCTGCTAACAAATCTTCCCTCTTCCCCAGAGGGAGATGCCATCTCTATTGCCCAAGATTGCTGGCTTACAAACATCCTGGAAAAGCGAGTCCAGAACAAAAGCAAACAATGCCTCTGCTCCAAAGATGTGCAGACACGTGAGAGAAACATGAAACACGGTCCCCTACAAAGACAAACACAGAGTGGGTTTGAAGAGGAAATATGTGAAAAGGAGAGAGTAGAGTAATGTATAATAAAGTTTTTTCTTTGATATTCTTTTCTCCTTTTTATTGATGCATAATATACACACAGCAAGATGCATGTATCATATTTCTACAATTCAACTTTCAAAATGGATCACAACCCAGATCAACAAAGGGCTGATCTCCTGCTCCCAGAACACCCCTTGTACTCTCTTTCAATTAATAACCACTCCCCAAGGGTTAACACTATTGAAGGGTAACTACTAACCATAGATTAGTTTTGCCTGTTTTTGAACTTAATTTAAATGGAACCCTAGGATATATACTCTTTTTGACTGCTTCCCTTTGCAACTAGTTTTCTTTTAACTTGACATTATTAGTGGTGGTGAGTACTTATAAATAGTACTTATCCATACTATTATATGTATTTTCCATGGTTTATTTTAATTGCCCGTATGTGGCAATACGGCATTTATCCATTCTACTGTTGATGAGCATTTATTTAAGTCCTGGCTTTGGATTATTACAAATATTGCTGCTATGAACATTGCAGTATGAGTCTTCTGGTGAGTATATATTTGCATTTCTGTCGGGTATATACCTATGAGGAAAAATTCTAGGCCTGAAAGTTTTGAATGGGTTCAGTTCAGTTCAGTTCAGTTCAGTTCAGTCGCTCAGTCGTGTCCGACTCTCCGCGACCCCATGAATCACAGCACGCCAGGCCTCCCTGTCCATCACCAACTCCCGGAGTTCACCCAAACTCATGTCCACAGAGTCGGTGATGCCATCCAGCCATCTCATTCTCGGTCGTCCCCTTCTCCTCCCGCCCACAACCTTTCCCAGCATCAGAGTCTTTTCCAGTGAGTCAACTCATCGCATGAGGTGGCCAAAGTATTGCAGTTTCAGCTTTAGCATCAGTCCTTCCAATGAACATCCAGGGTCGATCTCCCTTAGAATGTAAAATATGCTAATGCCAACCCCTGCTTTTACAATAATAATGTCTCCTGGTTGTTTATTATTTGCCTCCAAAGAGTACATCTGCAGCAGCTTGAAACAACATGCCACTCTATGTCCATAATTAAAATAAAAGAGTTTTTAGAAGCCAGTTTAAATTAGACATTTTCATCGGCCTACATGTGAAGTTTTAATTAAAATACATTCACATTAAGACTCCATCAGTTGAGTGCAGCTATTCACTTTTGCTGCAAAACAAGCAAGGAGGCAAAGATAGACTTGAGGCATTTGCAGCATACATACCCCAAAGTAGAACAGACAAAACAGAAGTAGAAGCTAATATGGAAAGAAAATGACTGTGACAGAAAGTCCCAGTCATGCTAGAAGAGCAGCTTAAGAAGAAATTGGTATGAATATATTCCCTATATTTGGAATACTCAATTGGCTGTGTGAGCAAATAAAATGGTGTGAAAAGAGTGGGTTTACTGGTTAGATTCACTGAGCCAGGCGAAAATAACAGGTAAAAACATTAATCCACAGAAGCAATTCCCTAAACAGTAAGATTCTATCTGCCAGAATATAGAAAAATAGGGAAGTTTAAGAGCTGTAGCCAAATCCAGAGACATGAAAGGCAAATGAGAAAGCCATAAAGGGTAGAAATCAGGCCAGCTCTCTAAGGACATCTTTAAAAAAAAAAACCCACAAACCACATATATTTCTTTATAGGACAAATGCAAGAAACTACAATCTGAAGCAAAAACGTAATGCCACTTGCAAAAGATACTGAAAAGTCTACTGATAAGTGTTCATTAACTATCCAGAGAAATGGATCACACTGATGGCACTGACGGGGGAATCCAAGCAATCTATCTATTCAGCTATTTCCTTTTTAAGTTTCAATGTTTCCTCACTGCCTCACTGCATTTTGGTTTCTCTTTTGAAAACACATGGGGAGGAAATGTTCCAAGAAAACTGAAAAAGGAGTAACTTAGGCAGAATGAATTTCAATCACCAAAAGCCAGTGATAGGAAGGCCCTTCCCAGACGGAGGAGGTTCATGTCAACTTACAAATGGGCTGGGGTGAAGGAAGACAGAGGTGTCACACTTGATCAATTTCCTTGCAACGGCTGCCTTAGGGACTGAACACTCCCTGCCTTAGGGAACAGGGCACGTTTTAGTAGTAGTAGTAGACTCAGTGCAAATGCTGTAAAAATCATAAACTTTAATTTTGTAATTTGCATATAATTTATGTTTACTAAGCTTATATTTACTAATATGAGTGTGTTGTAAGCAATGGTTTTCCAAATTTGGTCCCCGGACCGGCAATGTGAATATCACCTGGGAATTTGTTAGAAATGCAAACTACCAGCTGGGGCCCAGTCATCAGAGTTTTACCAAGTCCTCCAAGGGATTCTGAGTCATGCAAAAATTTGAGAATCACTGCTATAAAGTACTCAAAGAATTCAGCAGAAAGAGGAAAATCAAAAGTCTCCATTCACCAGTACCCACTTCTCTGCAGGTAGCCTTGTGACCTGATTTGGAGTAAGACCTAATAAACCTTTTCTAGGCTTTAACAACGGAGAAGGCAATGGCAAGCCACTCCAGTACTCTTGCCTAGAAAATCCCACGGATGGAGGAGCCTGGTAGGCTGCAGTCTGTGGGGTCGCTATGGGTCGGACACGACTGAGCAACTTCACTTTCACTTTTCACTTTCACACATTGGAGAAAGAAATGGCAACCCACTCCAGCGTTCTTGCCTGGAGAATCCCAGGCATGGGGGAGCCTGGTGGGCTTCCGTCTATGGGGTCACACAGAGTCGGACACAACTGAAGTGACTTAGCAGCAGCAGGCTTTAACAAAATTCACATTCAAAACAGATGAAGATATACATACATCACAAACATATTAGCAGATCTTTTTTGCTCTTGGCACCTCTGGTTGGGATTCTGCAAGATATCAACATGTTGTCTCATAAAAGGTGAAACCCTTTTAAGGAAAGGCTTTAAGGAAAGGCTCAGTCTTGTTCTGTGAATTTCAGAAGACTGATTGTAGTGTAACCTAAAGGTGATGACTCAGAGTAAATTTCCTTTGACCCAAGGATAGATGATATTGTCTAGGCAAAAGCAGAGGGGAGCCAAGAGGGGAACTGCTGAGAGCTTACAGACTAGAAAGTCCTGAGAAGGGGTCCTATGCCCTCAACTCCCACCCCAGGCCTCAACCAAACTCCTGGCTCAGGTGGATCAGGGTGTAGAAACCCTTGGGGTTTTTGTTTTGTTTTGGTTGGGGGAGCTGAGAGCTCAGTGGCTTCTAGAAGCAAAAGAGCTATCTCTATTTTCTGTCCATTCATGGGGTTTGCTATAGTCTCCAAGGATTCCCCATGCCATTCTATGTATGGTTGTGAAAGAAGGGCCCATGTTCTTGAGTGGGGTACCCTTGACTCTATAGTGGTATAGGATCTCAGAACGTCTTCCATGTGTATGAGAATGACAAAGATATGGCACAGAGAATGGGCACATGCAAAGAGACGTTATTGGCAGGAATGAGTCAGGATGCACAGACCTAAGTTGCCTGGACCATAAAAATATGCCCAGGGAAAGAGTGTGGCGATTTATTGCAGTAAGAACACTTAAAGAAAGTGAAGTCGCTCAGTTGTGTCCGACTCTTTGTGACCCCATGGACTGTACAGTTCATGGAATTCTCCAGGCCAGAGTACTAGAGTGGGTAGCCTTTCCCTTCTCCAGGGGATCTTCCCAACCAAGGGATCGAACCCAGATCTCCTGCATTTCAGGCAGATTCTTTACCAGGTAAGCCACAAGGGAAACCCAAGACCACTTAACATGAGATCTATTCTCTTAACAATAAGATCCAGTAATCCCACTTCTGGATATTTAGGCAAAAGAATTGAAATTAAGATCTCAAAGAAATATTAGCATGCTCATGTTCATTGCAGCACTATTAAAAATAGCCAACATATAGAAACAATATAAATGTACATCAATAGATGAATGGATAAACTATAATAAGGATAATGAATATAGACAATAATATTGAACTATTATATAACTATCTAATGTGATAAATATCACTACAATAGCAATCATTTACAATATATAAATGTATCAAAGTAACACATTGTACACCTTAACTTTATACAATGTTATGTGTCAAATATATTCAGTAAAAAACAGAAGTCAATTCATTTAAAATTAATACAAACATTTGTGAGAAACCAAAATAGCAAATTACTACATTATGACCTGACCATCTTTGCGATTATTAATGAGTGGATAACTTTGGGACATTAAAGACCTGGGGGGAATGTGAAATATACATGCAATAGAACATTACTCAGCCTTACAAAAAAAAAAGGGAAATTCTGCAACGTATGACAACATGGATGATCTTTGAGGACAGTATGCTAAATTAAATAAGCCAGTCACAAAAGGATAAATATGATAAATACCACTTATATGATGTATCTAAGACTCATAGAGCAAAATAGTGGTTGCCGGGGTTGGGGGTGGGAACTTGGAAATACTGTAGAATATTTCAAATCTGGTAAGATAATTTCTCCCCTCACTTCTTTTTTCCCCAACGAAGTGAAATGAAGTGAAAGTCACTCAGCTGTGTCCGATTCTTTGTGACCCCATGGACTGTATAGTCCATGGAATTCTCCAGGCCAGAATACTGGAGTGGGTAGCCTTTCCCTTCTCCAGGGGATCTTCCCAACCCAGGGATCGAACCCAGGTCTCCCGCATTGCAGGCCGATTCTTTACCAGCTGAGCCACAAGGGAAGCCCTCTTTTCCAAATATCTTTGGCTATTATGTTTTAACCTTTCAAAAGAACACAAAATTTAATTTGTCATACATTATTAAATATCTTAATAAGAATTTTGCTTGCTACTGAATCCATGTAATAATTTGGTATATTTTTGAGGCATATTTGAAAATTCAGTTTTCAAGTTGAGGTATAATTTACATATAACATTATGTTAGTTTCAGGTATATAGCATAAAGCTTTGATAAGTGTAAAATTCATTATCACACAGTTAAATTTTTCTTGTGATGAGAACTTTTAAGACCAACTCTCTTAGCAACTTTAAAATACAGAATACAGTATTTTAACATGCTGTACATTTACATCCTCAGAAGTTATTTAGTTTATAACTGGAAAATTCTAACTTTAGACAACCTTCATCCATTCCTCCCACCCTTCACCCCGACTCTGGCAACCATCAATCAATTCTATGTACAGTTGGATATTTTTTAATATTCACTCTTAAATTCATCATCATAGTATGACTCTTATTTAGATTTTCTTTCATGACTTTCAGTGTTTTTTCCTAAAATAGATCTTGCACACTTCTTTTTAATCTTATTCACAGGAGATTTTTTAAAACAGTTTTTCTTGCTATTGTGAGTGGGGTATTTCTTCCATGGCAATTTTTTTGTTGTTCATTCAAGAAATATTTATTGATAGGTGGTATGAGTCCACTGTATTTGAAAGTGGTTATTTCTGATGCATAGCAAAACTTTAAGGACTTTGGTATTCTTATTGTATATCTGCCCACTTTGATGGGTTTCCTAATTGGCTTTATAGGTTTGTGGTTGGTTCTCTTGGACTCATAGTGTCTGTAAATTATCATAATTTTTTCTTTTCCTTGCTAATATTTTTAGTTCTTCTTACATTTTAATGTCCTATTACATTGGCTAGGCTTTCCAGAACAGTGTTGTGGAGATAATGAGAATTCTTGTCTTGTTCCTACTGATAATGAGAATGCTGTTCAAATTTCCCTGTTAACTATGATGTTTATTGTAAGCTTCTGGTAGGTAGTCGTTCTCAAGTCAAGAAATTTATATTCTTAGAATTACTGAGAATTTTCATTAGGAAAGTTTTTGAATTTTATCAAAATAATTTAGCATTGAGTGGAAGTAATATGATTTTCTATTTTGTTAATGTGATTAATTATATTAATATAGTTCTTAGTACAAATTATCCTTGCATTCCTGGAATGAATCCTTAGATCTAATACTCTTCACTCTTGTAATATTTTTTTGCTCAAGTTTCATTTAAGATTTCTACATTTATTTTTGTGAGATTGGTTTACAAGGTCTTATAAGACTTGAATATCAGGGTTATGCTCGCCTAATATATTGGCAAACTTTTCTTCATTTTTTATGCTTTAACAAATTTTAAGTGGAAAAAATATTTTCTGTTCTTGATGAGATTGGTAGAATTGACCTGAGAAATTAATCGGGCCTGTTACCTTTTGAAGGATGGCTATTTTTATTACTTTCTGAATATTTTCTAGCTATTTACCCTTTCAGTCTATCTTTGTCTTCTTCAGTCTGATTTGGGAATTTATATTTTTCTAGGGAATCATCCATTTTATCTGAAAGGAGCAGGAAGCTTGCTGAGGGTCCTCATGATTTCCAGTGTAATAAAGAATTTTCTTGGGCCTGAAAAAGCTTAGTGTTACTCCTTCAAGGAACTGATTTTCTTTTTTCTTTCTCCCCTTCACATTTTTCCTCAGTTTGTTTCTGAAGTCCAAAAGTTGCCAGGCTCTATTCTGCTTTTTAATTTTTTTTCCAGCCACAACTCAAGCTGCAGAAATCCTCCCTTCAGCTCTTTGGAATTGGAATTTACTCTTCTTGTTCCTCTCTCAGTCATCATCCAGTCTTCTTATTCTAGAACTCCCTTCACATTTTGAACCACTTTTGTAATTCTTTTTTTTGTCTTTCCCAGTACCTCATAGCAGTGCTTGTCAAACTTTACGGTGTATACAATCACCTGAGGATCTTGTCAAGATGGAGACTCTGCTTCAGAGGAGCTGGGCTGGACCCAAGAATCTGCATTTCTATCAATCCCAAGTGCTGCTCTGGGTCCTTGGACCACATTTTGGGTAGCGTTGAAAGGAGCCTTGAAGATCCCTTGATGTAATTTTCTCAAGGGTTAAACCAACATAGCAGTTAATAGCCATGTGTCTTTAGTAGTGGTTAATTCAGGTCCTACTTAATATATCATGTTGCTTTCTACCAATTTGCCTTTAGGTCTTTGCAGATAAAGTCAAGTGAAATGAGAGTATATCCCATTTACATGTAATGCCTTTTTAGTTCAACCATACACTATGTATCTCAACAAAAAGGAGTTTTGTTACAGCCAGTATCTTCAAGGATAACAGTAAATTTGGTCTTCATGCTCCTACCCTGATGAAGGCCACTTACAGAAGAAAGCAATGCTGCTGGTGTTAAAAAGACCAGATTACCATCACCATCATTCTATCACTAGTACCATTCTCATGCTAAAGCATGCTCCCCCCACTCCTGACCAATCTCTCAGTTTGTTTCTACACTACATTCCAGTAACTTCACTGTTATAAACCTATACATGCTGGAAAGTGAAAGTTGCTCAGTTGTGTCCAACTCTTCGCAACCCCATGGACTATACAGTCCATGGAATTCTCCAGGCCAGAATACTGGAATGGGTAGCCTTTCTCTTCTCCAGGGGATCTTTCCAACCCAGGGCTCGAACCCAGGTTTCCTGCATTGCAGGCTGGAGTGCCTAGCAAATAGTAAAGGATCTTTGTTGAAAATATAAAGGTAAATTTAAAAATTGAATTTTCCCTATTGTCAAAGGGAAAGTGTTGTCTTCTCCCTCTCCATTAGAGCACTCCCCTGTGAAATCTAATATCTGTGACTTCTTTCTCTAACTCTTTGATATGTATGCAAATCTTTGCAAGGGCTAGGTAAACCTTAAGTCAACTTTACAACTAAGGAATGTTTTTGTTAAGGGTCTAAGAACCACCTCTTTGAAATGTAAACCTTAAGGAAGACAGTGCCTCTATTTTTCTGTTACCTTGGGACTCTAGCTTAGGTGCCTCTCTCTGAGCTATAAACCATTTCCTTCTCATAGAGATAAGAGAAATTTTAGTATTCCTTTGGATAAAAGCAATTAGCAAAAAAAAAAAAAAAAGGCTGCCTCAATTACCAGGTGAACTCTGGATGAACTATGAAAGAATGCATAGCAGAGGGTGCTGTCAAGTTTTCTCATAAGAAGAAAAGTTACCATTAATGTAGTGAATATGTATCTAATGGATTTTAACTGCTCAGCTATATAAAAAGAATAGGATTTCGTTCTTTCTATTCTTATCTGATTTCCTATGAAGAAGCACATTGTAATCTGACTTAATACTTTTTCAAAAAATAAATCTGTTTTCTTTTCAACATTTTGTGGAGAGGATTTTGGGGGTTGACAGGATTTAAAATGCTCCCCAATAAGGGAGAAAAGGGGACAGAAGCAAAAATAAACCAGAATAGGAAGTCAGCAAAGGAAAGGGGGAAAGAAGAAAGGGAGGGAGGAAGAAGGGGATATCCACATGAAAAAAAAATGAATGTAGATACAGACCTTATACCCTTTACAAAAATTAACTCAAAATGGGCCAAAAACCTAAATGTAAAAGGCAAAACTATACAACTCCTAGAAGACAACATAGGAGAAAATTTAAATGACTTTAGGCATGGTGATGATTTTTTAGGTATAACACCAAAGGCATGATCCATGAAACACAGAACTGATGAGACGGGCTTCATTAAAATTAAAAACCTCTGCTCAGTGAAAAACAATGTCAAGAGAATGAGAAGACAAGACAGAAAATAGGGAAAACATTCATAAAGATGCATCTGAAAGAGGACTGTTATCCAAAATATACAAAATACACTTAAAAGTAAATAATAAAAAAGCGAACAATCCAAATATAAAAATTTGCAAAAGAACTGAATAGGTGCCTCAACAAAGATACACAGATGGCAAGTAAGTATATGAGAAGATATTCAACATGATATATAGGGAACTGCAAATTAGAATGACACATTATTCTACACCTTCTTGAATGGCCAGAGTCTGAATAACAAACACTGTTGAGGATGTGAATCAACAGGAACTCAATCAATACAATGATTGATGGGGGGAATGCAAAATGGTATAGCCACTTCAGGAAACAGTTTGGCAGATTCTTACAAAAGTGAAAAAACAAAACAAAACCTTTTACCATATGACCCTGCAATTGTGCTTCTTGGTATTTACCAAAATGAACTAAAAACATGTTCATACAAAAACCTGCATTGACTGTTTATGGCAGATTTATTCATAATTGCTAAAACTTGGAAGCAACCAACATGTCCTTCAGTACAAGAATGAATAAATAAATTGTGGTATATCCAGACAATAGAATATTCAGTTCAGTTCAGTCAGTCGTGTCCGACTCTCCACGACCCCATGAATCACAGCACGCCAGGCCTCCCTGTCCATCACCAACTCCCGGAGTACACTCAAACTCATGTCCACAGAGTCGGTGATGCCATCCAGCCATCTCATTCTCTGTCGTCCCCTTCTCCTCCCGCCCCCAACCTTTCCCAGCATCAGAGTCTTTTCCAGTGAGTCAACTCTTCGCATGAGGTGGCCAAAGTATTGGAGTTTCAGCTTCAGCATCAGTCCTTCCAATGAACACCCAGGATTGATCTCCCTTAGAATTGCTGCTGCTAAGTCACTTCAGTCGTGTCCGACTCTGTGTGACCCCATAGAAGGAAGCCCACCAGGCTACCCTGTCCCTGGGATTCTCCAGGCAAGAACACCGGAGTGGGTTGCCATTTCCTTCTCCAATGTGTGAAAATGAAAAGTGAAAGTGAAGTCGCTCAGTCGTGTCCGACCCTTAGCGATCCCACGGACTGCAGCCTACCAGTCTCCTCCATCCATGGGATTTTCTAGGCAAGAGTACTGGAGTGGCTTGCCATTGCCTTCTCCTCCCTTAGAATTATTCAGTGCTAAATAAAAATGAACTCTCAAGCCACATAAAGACATGGAAGAACCTTGAAAGCTTATTACCAAGTGAAAAAAGGCAATCTGACAAGGCTACATACTCTATGATTCCAACTGTATGACATTCTAGAAAAAAACTATAGAAGCAACAAAAAGATTAGGGGTCATCAGTGATCAGTGGGGAAAGAGGGATGAGTAAACAGAACAAAGAGGATTTTTCAGTTCAGTTCAGTTCAATTCAGTCGCTCAGTCGTGTCTCCTTGCGACCCCATGTATCACAGCACGCCAGGCCTCCCTGTCCATCACCAACTCCCGGAATTCACTCAAACCCACCTCCATTGAGTCGGTGATGCCATCCAGCCATCTCATACTCTGTCATCCCCTTCTCCTCCTGCACCCAATCCCTCCCAGCATCAGAGTCTTTTCCAGTGAGTCAACTCGTCGCATGAGGTGGCCAAAGTATTGGAGTTTCAGCTTTTGCATCAGTCCTTCCAATGAACACCCAGGATTGATCTCCTTTAGAATGGACTGGTTGGATCCCCTTGCAGTCCAAGGGACTCTCAAGAGTCTTCTCCAGCACCACACTTCAAAAGCATCAATTCTTCGGTGATCAGCTTTCTTCACAGTCCAACTCTCACATCCATACATGACCACGGGAAAAACCATAGCCTTGACTAGATGGACCTTGGTTGGCAAAGTAATGTCTCTGCTTTTTAATATGCTATCTAGGTTGGTCATAACTTTCCTTCCAAGGAGCAAGCATCTTTTAATTTCATGGCTGCAATCAGCATCCGCAGTGATTTTGGAGCCCCCAAAAATAAAGTCTGACAGTGCTTCCACTGTTTCCCCATCTAATTCCCATGAAATGATGGGACCAGATGCCATGATCTTTGTTTTCTGAATGTTGAGCTTCAAGCCAACCTTTTCACTCTCCTCTTTCACTTTCATCAAGGGGCTTTTTAGTTCCTCTTCACTTTCTGCCATAAGGGTGGTGTCATCTGCATATCTGAGGTTATTGACATTTCTCCCGGCAATCTTGATTCCAGATTGTGCTTCTTCCAGCCCGGCGTTCCTCATGATGTACTCTGCATATAAGTTAAATAAGCAGGGTGACAATATACAGCCTTGACGCACTCCTTTTCCTATTTGGAACCAGTCTGTTGTTCCATGTACAGTTCTAATTGTTGCTTCCTGACCTGCATACAGATTTCTCAAGAGGCAGGTCAGGTGGTCTGGTATTCCCATCTCTTTCAGAGTGTTCCACAGTTTATTGTGATCCACACAGTCCAAGGCTTTGGCATAGTCAATGAAGCAGAAATAGATGTTTTTCTGGAACTCTCTTGCTTTCTCCATGATCCAGCGGATATTGGCAATTTGATCTCTGGTGCCTCTGCCTTTTCTAAAACCTGCTTGAACCTCTGGAAGTTCACGGTTCACATATTGCTGAAGCCTGGCTTGGAGAATTTTGAGCATGACTTTACTAGCATGTGAGATGAGTGCAATTGTGCGGTAGTTTGAGCATTCTTTGGCATTCCCTTTCTTTGGGATTGGAATGAAAACTGACCTTTTCCAGTCCTGTGGCCACTGCTGAGTTTTCCAAATTTGCTGGCATATTGAGTGCAGCACTTTCACAGCATCATCTCTCAGGATTTGAAAGAGCACAACTGGAATTCCATCACCTCCACTAGCTTTGTTCGTAGTGATGCTCTCTAAGGCCCACTTGACTTCACATTCCAAGATGTCTGGCTCTAGGTCAGTGATCACGTTATTGTGACTATCTTGGTCGTGAAGATCTTTTTTGTACAGTTCTATGTATTCTTGCCACCTCTTAATCTCTTCTGCTTCTGTTAGGTCCATACCATTTCTGTCCTTTATCGAGCCCATCTTTGCATGAAATGTTCCCTTGGTATTTCTAATTTTCTTGAAGAGATCTCTTGTTTTTCCTATTCTGTTGTTTTCCTCTATTTCTTTGCATTGATCGCTGAGGAAGGCTTTCTTATCTCTCCTTGCTATTCTTTGGAACTCTGCATTCAGATGCTTATATCTTTCCTTTTCTCCTTTGCTTTTCGCTTCTCTTCTTTTCACAGCTATTTGTAAGGCCTCCTCAGACAGCCATTTTACTTTTTTGCATTTCCTTTCCATGGGGATGGTCTTGGTCCCTTTCTCCTCTACAATGTCACGAACCTCCGTCCAGAGTTCATCAGGCACTCTATCTATCAGATCTAGTCCCTTAAATCTATTTCTCACTTCCACTGTACAATCATAAGGGATTTTATTTAGTTCATACCTGAATGGTCTAGCAGTTTTCCCTACTTAAGTCTGAATTTGGCAATAAGGAGTTCATGATCCGAGCCACAGTCAGCTCCTGGTCTTGTTTTTGCTAACTGTATAGAGCTTCTCCATCTTTGGCTGCAAACAATATAATCAATCTGATTTCGGTGTTGACCATCTGGTGATGTCCATGTGTAGAGTCTTCTCTTGTGTCGTTGGAAGAGGGTGTTTGCTATGACCAGTGCGTTCTCTTGGCAAAACTCTATTAGCCTTTGCCCTGCTTTATTGACAGCACAGACACTAGCAAAATTATTTACTCATACTATATGTACATAGTACAAAGTCTGTTGCATGCTGAAAATAATTCTCTTATCCTATGTTTTTGTCAACTCAGACTTCCCTTGAATATTCTATAGGTTTTCCTATTGCCATGCCTTTTTTATGTTGTTTCTTCATGTAATGCTCTTTTCCATTAATTCCTCCCCTTGTTCTCATTTTTTCCTTTTTGAAATCTTACTGATCCCTCAAGATCTATCTCATTCTCAGACATCCTCAGTGATTTCTCTCCTGATAAACTCAGTGAAAATGATCTACTCCTGTTAAACCTTGCAATACTTTTATTTCTCTGAAATAGTTTACCATGTTTAAACTGACATTTTATTCAATTACATACTCTCCCTTCCCTTGATTATCAGTTTTCTTAGGATAAGAATTATTTTTTGTCGGGGGTGAGAGGGAGGTTCAAGACAGAGGGGACATATGTATACTTACGACTGATTTATGTTGTTGTATGGCAGAAACCAGTACAACATTGTAAAGCAATTTTCCTCCAATTAAAAAAAAAACAGGAACTGTGTTTTAGTCATCCTTCTATCTCCAACAGCACCTGAAACTTAGAGGATGATTGAAAATGTTCTTTTTTGTTCTGGTATTACCAATATAACTCTATTATTTAAATTTATTTAATCCATAGATTCAATAGCAAATATATTAACTGATTACCTAAGTCACAGTCTGATTTACTTACATTACTAAGCAACAAGTATCGAGTTTTACAAACAAATAACATGACTTACATATTTAATAGTTCATAAAATATGATTTCTAGTATGCTTATAAAAGTTGGTTCAGCTTTCCAAGTGAAAAAGTTGTGTAACAATTTTGATATGACTATAGAGTGGCTGTACCATTAGCCAAATCATAAGAATCTTTCCGTTCTGTTCCGTTCAGTCGTGTCCGACTCTTTGCGACCCCGTGGACTGTAGCCTACCAGGCTTCTCCGTCCATGGGATTCTCCAGGCAAGAATACTGGAGTGGGTTACCATTTCCTTCTCCAGGGGATCTTCCAGACCCACGGATCGAACCCGGGTCTCCCACATTGGAGGCAGACGCTTTAACCTCTGAGCCACCAGGGAAGCCCCATATTCAGATTTACTTTTCCAGACTACTGAAGAGCTATAGTTAATATGCTATAGATTTTTATAATTTTAAAAACTTAAGAGATGTATTATTTAATATAAAAATGTGAGATAATTATGAATGGACATTTTGTTTTCTCATTTATAAGATGGGAAGGACTGATGCTAAAGCTGAAACTGCAATACTTTGGCCACCTCATGCGATGAGCTGACTCACTGGAAAAGAGTCTGATGCTGGGAGGGATTGAGGGTGGGAGGAGATAGGGACGACAGAGAATGAGATGGCTGGATGGCATCACCGACTCGATGGACATGAGTTTGAGTGAAATGTGGGAGTTGGTGATGGACAGGACATGAGTTTGAGTGAACTGTGGGAGTTGGTGATGGACAGGGAGGCCTGGCGTGCTGTGATACATGGGGTCACAAAGAGTCGGACACGACTGAGCGACTGAACTGAACTGATAACAACTTGGACTCCTTAAGGTATCTGGTAAATATAAAAATATTACTTTCAAAAAGCTGTAAGGTGAACATTCCTAACTGCTGAAGGTTTAATTTTATTTGAACATGTAGCACCAGATATTGTAAGGAAGGTCTATATTCTGCTTAAAGCCTGGGACATTTGATTTATTGCTCCCTGTCAGAGAAGTTGGCACCTTCTGCTTACATAGGTCTATTTTACTAGCATTGTAAAACAGTACAGAGAATGGGCTATGCTTGTAAAATCATTCTTCAGTTTTATTATTTGGTTCTTTTTGATAATTATACCCAATCTTTTAGTGCTATGTCAATTTCAAATGCCAAAAATACAATGAATACTTGTACACATGCTTTACTACTCAAATACAGGAGTGCTTATTTCCACTAAGACCTATTCATCCAAAAAATGATGAAGATGATTTAACTTAAGTGGGTATATTATAAAATTTCAATTTTACTTAGGATCTGTACAATGTTTGAGGCTTTTCTTTCTGAGAACTAATATCCTACAAATTGGTAAAGTAACACTGGTCTGAGCCACCTGCATGTTCTTTGGCTCATCTTTTAAAACTTATAAATAGGGACCCATTTTCTCTTTTAAGGGTGGCACATTTTATGCATCCTCTTTTGACTTTCATTAAAGGGATTTTGGGCTTCCCTGGTATCAGTGGTAAAGAACCCACCTGTCAATGCAGGAGATATGGGTTTGATCCCTGTGTCGTAAGATCCCCTGGAGAAGGAAATGGCTACCCACTCCAGTATTCTTGTCTGGAGAATTCCAGGGACAGATGAGCCTGGAGGACTATAGTCAATGGGGTTGCAAAGACTCGCAAAGAGTCCAACATGACTAAGTGACTAAACAACAATAACAAAAGGAGTTTGTTTTCCATATCACATAATGACATTTGTATACCCCAGCTTCTGTTGTGTTGTTTGAGGATACTTTATTCAACAAAGCTTTGGTGTTGTCGGTTTCACCTTCTCTTATCAGGAAACACATGGCATACTAAAGTTAAAGTAATTCATAGAGGGTTTATAAAGTTCCTAAGCACGAAGAATTCGTTTGAGTGTAGGTGGAACCACAGGATATAGGGCAAGAATCTGAGGCTAGTAACAGTAGAGTTGTCACCACTTATAGGGCCTAAGAACAAGGGAGAAGTTACTGGAACCCAGAACATGAGAAAATTATGTAGAGTAGGTTACCTCAAGAAGATAATTTGAGCAACAGAGCCAGTCTAAGGCAAGGTTGTAGGAAAGGATCTTGGAGGAAAAATACCCTTTTCTCTCTCTTTTTTCTCTTCAGTCTTCCAGAGCTCCAAGTAGGTTAAAACCATCTAGAAGACAGGAGCAAAAGGAGCCTTGGGGCTGTGATCTAAAAGGATGTCAGGCAAGGAGCAGGGAAGAGAAGGGATGAGAGCACACCTAGAGAGGAGGACGGCAGATAGCCAGTACAGCTCCTGTGCTATATGGTACCCAGGGAACTCTGACCTTGAACCTTCTTTATAGGCACAGCCTCAGTGGGATATACTAGCATAATCCTGGGTGGGTAAATACCACCTTTTTCAAGACCCGACAACAACTTATCTCAATGAATTGACATAATTTTGTAGTGTCCAGTAATTCTCACCGGTGCTCATTTGTTGCCGGGTGCTGCTTGATTACCAGAGAGTTTCTGTTGAGGATTTTCAACCCTCGTTGAGTCCAGACCTGTTGGAGAATTTGGGTTTTCACATTAGTTTTGGACTACGATTTTTTTAAAGAGAGGCACAACTAAATCTTGAATTCCTAGTCAAAGTCTACAACACATCCTGGCACGCATCAGTTCAACTCTATCATCTGTGCTATTTCCTCTGTGGAAATCAACACCCACAAAACTGAATCGAAGATTAGCATTCCACTCTTGCAAATAGCTGGGGAAATTTTATGACATCCAGTAATCTGTGAAATATTATATTTTAATACCACTTTAGGCTGTGCATGGAGCCTTTCATGACCTGCTTTCCTTTACTTCCCAGCAGCCATCTTCTTGTAACCTTTTCCCTTTGGTCAGAAAAGGGAGGAAAGGGCCAACATGATTAGCATGCCAGTGTCAGTCAATACTCTGCTGCCAAACAGCTTCTTCATTTGAACTGATAAAAACATGGTCAGCTGTGTCGACAATGGGGCCCTCAGCACTGAGAGGCCACAGCCCATGGCAGTGGAAGAAAATGGCCAATTCCGATTTCAAAAAAAGTGTCACAAAAGAACAACTTTCCCTAAGATAGGGACAGGGTTCACCTTCTCATGCCTTTCAGGTTCCTTGGGCAAGCCGGGTGCGCTGTCTTTTCAGATCACTCTATTATAAAATTACACTCTCCACAGACAGGTGAGATGCCTGTGAGCTATTTCACCCAAGTCAACGCAGCTTAGATTATAGAAACATCTACTGTGTGTCAGGCTTTGCGCTAGGTGCTAACAATAACAAGATGAATGTCACCCTGCTGACAAGGACACCAATGCAAAAACAGACAAATGCACACAAATGGTTAGTCCCTGTGGAGATGAGAAGAAGGAAAATGCAGTCTTCACGACTTAGCTGTTTGGGGCTGGACGGTTGCTGTTGTTTAGTTGCTAAGTCATGTCTGACTCGTTGTGATATTGAAGAACAAATAAATATGGCATTCACCAATGGAGAAGGGAGAAGAGGAACTTTCAAGCAGAAGTGATAATCAATGCAAATATTGTGTGATTATTTACAGAGTGAAGACAGTACAAAAATCATAAAAGCAGTAACTTCAGTAGGAAATGAATTACCATTAATATGTATTGGTACATTAGGAACAGAAAATGTTTTCCATTTTCTATAAAGTCTCAGTGTCTATCACAGAGCATGGCATAGAGTAGGGATTTAATAAATGTTGAATGAAGGGTCATTAGATGCCTTTAAAAAATGTTTTTAACTCAAATGTAAGCACACCTTAAATTTTGAAGTGACCTGTAGGACTTATAATTTTTATCAAGATGAGTTGGACTACATAGGAAATGATCATTTATTTGATTATAAGGGAATATTGGGGGCTTTCTATGTGGCTCAGAAGGTAAAGAATCTGTCTGCAATGCAGGAGACTCGGGTTCAATCCCTGGGTCAGGAAGATCCCCTGGAGAAGGAAATGGCAACCCACTCCAGTCTTCTTATCTGGAGAATTCCATGGACAGAGGAGCCTGGCAGGCTACAGAGGAGTTGCAAAGAGTTAGACATGACTAAGCAGCTAACACTTTCACGGTCAAGGGAATATTGAGGAAACATAATAAGTTAGGATTAAAAAACAACAACAACACTTTTTTCTTTGTATTGGAGTATAGCCAGTTAACAGTGTTGTGATAGTTTCAGATGGACAGTGAAGGGATCCAGCCATGCTTATATATGTATCCATTTCCCCCCAAACTCCCCTCTCATCCAGGCTGCCACATAACATTGAGCAGAGATCCTTGTGCTTTACAGCAGGTCCTTGTTGGTTATCCGTTTAAAATATAGCAGTGTTCACCTGTCCATCCCAAACTCAAGTTAAGATTTTTGATGTGGCAGGTTCACATCTGAAGTCTAAACATTTAGGATTGGGAAGCATCAAAATAATCTTCAGATCCTTACACATCTCATATTCAACCATCCCTTTCATATGAATCAATGAGTTCTCTGTGGAGCCTGGTAGAGTTTACTCTGGGATGATCTCTAGTTCTTCCCACTCTGCCTGAGGGCAGCAAAAGGAGAGATTATGAAAGTTCTCTAGGAACTGTGCCTGAGTTGTACTGTCCTTGTCAGAGTCTGCTGCATGTTTGAAGAATATACCAGACATATCCTTTGATATCTGTAAACTTCCACCACAGAAAAACTCATGTGTTCACATACTGTGTTGTGTTAGGTGACCCTGTTTCTTCTCTCTGAGAGACACCTTTTGGAACCATAGATGCTACAGTTTAAGAGAAGCAGGTTAACGCTCTCTCACCTGACACAAACCTACCTGTCCTGATTGACAGTGGTGCCAGGAAAACCTAAAGACTCCCCTACAAAGGGAAAGAGGAGTGGCATGAACAAAAAGAATAAGCTATCAGCAATGCACTCGCTAAGAACAGCAACAAGCTTGGTATGTTTTAGAGACTGGGTAATGAGAAGGCCGGAGGAGCGAAATGAAAAGAGAACTGTTGGAAGAATGTTCAATAATGCATTTTCTCAGATCCACAGATTGGAAGCTCTCAAACACTATGGTGCGAACTAAAGATATGCCAAGCAAAGGAAATTAATTATTAACAAAGTCAAGGCAGCACAGGAATCGTAAGATTAGTGACTTCAATTTTAAACTGGAAGAAATTACAAATAAACTGTATCCATAATGTAAATAGAGGAAGCAGTTGAAATTTCATGGCTCCTACAATGCCATCCCACTGAGTGCCAAAATTCCTCCAAACTGTCCTCCCACTTTCCTCCAAAAATCATAAAGACTATGTTGCTGTTGTTTTTAAATCGTAAGTTTTTAACACTTATTTTTGTATTTGAAAGCTCAAGGAAAACTCTTTAACTGAACATGTAGTAAAGTTCCTTACAATTTGATAGCATGCAAAAAGAACAGATAAGTCAGTTTATTACAGAAACAATTCAGCAACACGAGGTGAATGGGACAAGAAAAATTGGGGGAACTAGAGTACAGGTTCTTTAGGGATCAGGGCACAGGGAATGGGCACTTCCAGGGAGAACTGGAACAACTAAGGAGGTACATGAAGTGCCAGAGACTGTCTGGAGCAGAAAGAGGACAAATAACCATCCTGGCTTCCTCCCTTGTGCCATGCTGTGCTAACTCGCTTCAGCTGTGTCTGACTCTGTACAACCCCATGGACTGTAGCCGGCCAGCCAGTCTCTTCTGTCCATGGGATTCTCCAGGCAAGAATACTGGAGTGGGTTGCCATGCCCTCCTCCAGGGGCTCTCACTGACCCAGGGGTTGAATCCACATCTCTTCAGTCTCTTGCACTGGCAGGTGAGTTCTTTACCACTAGCGCCACCTGGGAAGCCCCTTCCTCCCTTGTATGACCCTCCAGTTTCTTCTCGATGCCTTCCACTGGCTGCCCCTCTCCAGAGCCATAAAGCAAGAGGTTCTGGGGAGTGTAGTGTGCAGCAATACATAAGTGCCCTGAAATATAGGTAAGAGAAGGCAAAGAGCGATGATTGGATCAGTGCAAACAAGCCAATGATTAGAGAAGGGAAACTACAATGGGTTTAAAACACGTTAATCAATTCTTTGACACTTCCACTACCAAAAGTGGAGTCTAATGCCCCTCCTCTTGAATATTGCTGGCCTTAGTGACTGACTTCTAAGGAACAGAAGGTACCGAATGTGAATGAACGAATGCATAAAAGATAGAGTCTCCACCTTCTTCTCTCTCTTGCTCCATCCTTGGAACCCAGTTGTTTGAGGTGCAGTCCTACGGAGGGAATCTAATATAGGGAATTCACTGCAAACAGTAGTTGACAAAAGACTTGAAAAATTAAATATAGGGCAGAGAGGCAGTCTAGGGATTAGCAATAGCCAAGCAGAGATGAATAAAGGACATGCACAGGTGGTCTGGTCACAGTTCCAGCTGAAGTTCCAGCTGACAGATGGAACTGACGGCCAGACATGTGAGGGGGTGAACTTTTAGGTGATTCGAACTCCAGTATTCAAGACACCCCTGCTGATGCCACATGGAACAGAGATGCTGCTGCTGCTAAGTCGCTTCAGTCGTGTCCGACTGTGTGCGACCCCATAGATGGAAGCCCGCCAGGCTCCCCTGTCCCTGGGATTCTCCAGGCAAGAACACTGGAGTGGGTTGCCATTTCCTTCTCCAATGTGTGAAAGTGAAAAGTGAAAGTGAAGTTGCTCAGTCATGTCTGACTCTTAGGGACCCCATGGACTGCAGCCTACCAGGCTCCTCCATCCATGGGATTTTCCAGGCAAGAGTACTGGAGTGGGTTGCCATTGCCTTCTCTGGAACAGAGATGAGCTGCCCCCAAATTGCAGATCCATGAGCAAAAAATAAATACTGCCATTGTTAAAGCCACTAAGTGGTGTAGTGGGCTGTTAAATAGCAGTGGATAACCTCAAGAGGATCTGAGAGCAAACAAGCCAATGACTTGCACAACATCATTCCCATTTGCTCATTTCTGCTTCAGCTAACATTTGAAGGTCTCGGTCAGAGCCAACCACACTTCAATTTTATGGCCATTTTAGATATTTATTGGCCAGTGTTACTAGCAGTAAAAACAATTTTTCAGCTCATTAATTCTGATTATACATCCAAAGGAAGAATGATTGTTTGTTGACACTCTGGTTTATTCCTCCATTTAGAAATATTTCCATAGGAATGTGTTGACAGAACTTGCTCTCCTCATATGAAATATAAGACCTGAAACTTTAGCTCAGTTCAGTTCAGTCACTCAGTCGTGTCTGACTCCTTGTGACCACATGGACTGCAGCACACCAGGCCTCCCTGTCCATCACCAACTCCTGGAGTTCACTCAAACTCTTGTCCATTGAGTCGGTGATGCCATCCAACCATCTCATCCTCTGTCATCCCCTTCTCCTCCCGCCTTCAATCTTTCCCAGCATCAGGGTCTTTTCAAATGAGTCAGCTCTTCTCATCAGGTGGCCAAAGTATTGAAGTTTCAGCTTCACCATCCGTCCTTCCAATGAATATTCAGGACTGATTTCCTTTATAATGGACTGGTTGGATCTCCTTGCAGTCCAAGGGACTCACAAGAGTCTTCTGTAACACCACAGTTCAAAAAAATCAATTCTTTAGTTCAGTTCAGTTCAGTTCAGTCGCTCAGTCATGTCCGACTCTCCGCGACCCCATGAATCACAGCACGCCAGGCCTCCCTGTCCACCACCAATTCCCGGAGTTCACTCAAACTCATGTCCACAGAGTCAGTGATGCCATCCAGCCATCTCATTCTTGGTTGTCCCCTTCTCCTCCCGCCCCCAACCTTTCCCAGCATCAGAGTCTTGTGAAATTCAATTTACTATCATTAATTTGAAACAAAGGCCAACTTATTGACCAACAACATCTATTTGAAGAGAATTATTGCATATACAATTAATTTGATGATTTGTGACATTTATTCCTTTTATTTATTTTAATTGGAGGCTAATTATTTTACAATATTGTGATGGTTTTTGCCATATGAATTCACATGAATCAGCCATGGGTGTACATGTGTTCCCCATCCTGACCCTCCCTCCCCATCCCATCCTTCAGGGTCATCCCAGTACACAAGCCCTAAGCAACCTGTCTCATGCATTGAACCTGGTCTGGCGATCTATTTCACATATGATAATATACATGGTTCAACGCTATTCTCTCAAATCTTCTCACCCTCGCATTCTCCCACAGAGTCCAAAGGTCTGTTCTTTACATCTGTGTCTCTTTTGCTGTCTCGCATACAGGGTCATCATTACCATCTTTCTAAATTCCATATATATGCATTAATATACTGTATTGGTGTTTTTCTTTCTGACTTACTTCACTCTGTATAATAGGCTCCAGTTTAATCCACCTCATTAGAACTGATTCAAATGCATTCTTTTTAATAGCTGAGTAATATTCCATTACTTTGTCAACAAAGGTCTGCCTAGTCAAGGCTATGATTTTTCCAGTGGACATGTATGGATGTGAGAGTTGGACTATAAAGAAAACTTGAGCTCAGAAGAATTGATGCTTTTGAACTGTGGTGTTGGAAAAGACTCTTGAGAGTCCCTTGGACTGCAAGGAGATCAAACCAGTCCATCCTAAAGGAAATCAGTCTTGGTAAGACTGATGTTGAAGCTGAAACTCCAATACTTTGGCCACCTGATACGAAGAGCTGACTCATTTGAAAATTCTCTGATGCTGGGAAAGATTGAGGGCAGGAGGAGAAGGGAACGACAGAGGATGAGATGGTTGGATGGCATCATCGACTCAATGGAAATGGATTTGGGTGGACTCCGGGAGTTGGTGATAGACAGGGAGGCCTGGCGTGCTGCGGTTCATGGGGTCACAAAGAGCTGGACAGACTGAAACGAAATGAACTAAACCATAGCTTTCTTATCCATTCATCTGCCAATGGACATCTAGGTTGCTTCCATGTCTTGGCTATTGTAAACAGTGCTGCAATGAACAGTGGGGTACACGTGTCTCTTAATTCTGGTTTCCTCAGTGTGTATGCCCAGCAGTGGGATTTCTGGGTAGTATGGCAGTTTTATTTCCATTTTTTTAGGGAATCTCCACACTGTTCTCCATAGTGGCTGTACTAGTTTGCATTCCCACCAACAGTGTAAGAGGATTCCCTTTTCTCCATACACTCTCCAGCATTTATTGCTTGTAGACTTTTGGATAGCAGCCATTCTGACCGGTATGAGATGGTACCTCATTTTGAGTTGTATTTCTCTGATAATGAGTGATGTTGAGCATCTTTTCATGTGATGTTTATTCTGTATGCTACCGTTTTACAGTAATCAGGAAAGGTACAGAAAAAAGAGATGAATGAGGAGACAAAATAGAGGGCAGAGTGGAACGAGGGATGAAAAAGTGGAAGGTAAGGGCACAGAAGAGAGAAACACACTATTGGAGAGGAAGAGTACTGATAGTGATCTACTTTTACAAGCATGCTGATTCAAAGGCCTTTTCACACAATGGAAATGTTTTGTCAGTGGAAGAGAAGAACATAAACATAATCAGTACATTTCCCAGTATGTTTTTGGAGACAGCAGATTCAGGATGGTTTGCTGGAAAGCAGACCAACAGGAGACCAGACTATGCCACTAATAAATCATGTGACAGTCAGGTCACTTATTGTCTTTGTTCTTATTAGTTTCTTCATGGGGGAAAAAACATGCGTTATACCAGATTGTTTCTAAAGTTTGTAAATTTCAGCAATAAAATTCTAAAAATTTATTAGTAATGGGGACCCTTCCCTTGCCTGAATGACTCTAGATTCTGATGCTGATGCTTAATCCTAGAGTCAAAGAAATGTTAGCCTGATAATACTGATACAAAATAACTTGTCTCAGCCTGATCACCTCCTGCACACCTCACTGTAAACTCTAGAGTAGCAACAAATCCCAGCTCCTGTATTTGTTTTATTTTTATTTGTATTCATATAGGAAGTGAGGGAAAACTGCCTTCCACATTTATGGTCCTGAATATTTTAAAAATAGGAGAAATGAAGTACCTAATTAGCTATACACACTTCTATCCTATAATATTCTCACATATTTACCTATGAATAAAAATTAGTGAAATTACCCCATACGGTTTGGATTTCTCTGAAAAAAAAAAAAAATCCTTGTCTTGAAACAGAGCTTCTACAAAGATGGAAGGAAACATTAAGAAGGAATCTATAATGCATGCTCAGTTTTCTCCATGTTAAAGAATGAAAGAAAGGAAACTGGAACAGAATTTCTTTCTCTTCCTGGTACTATTTTATAGCATGAGTTGACTGCAAGTTTATTTATATAGTACAATTATTGTTACGTACAGCTTATTTCTGTGTAATAACGTATTGCCTAACAGAGATACAGAATTACCCACAATAGCTTGTCAGTTTGCTCCAATACCTGGTATGTCTGACATTTTTGACATACAGTTTTTCAACTATCACAGAATCAGAAAATGAAAAGAGAAAACCCTTTACTCATTAGGCTATTTCTTTGCCACTATTCTTGTGTTTATGTCATCTTCTCACTTAATTATAAGCTCCTTGAAGACAGAAATTGAATCAAGCTTCCTGGTAACCTTCCACATAAACAATGCAAAGCATCTGCTGCTGCTGCTGCTAAGTCACTTCAGTCGTGTCCGACTCTGTGTGACCCCATAGATGGAAGCCCACCAGGCTCCCCCGTCCCTGGGATTCTCCAGGCAAGAACACTGGAGTGGGTTGCCATTTCCTTCTCCAATGTGTGAAAGTGAAAAGGGAAAGTGAAGTCACTCGGTCATGTCTGACTCGTAGCGACCCCACGAACTGCAGCCTACCAGGCTCCTCCGTCCATGCGATTTTCTAGGCAAGAGTACTGGAGTGGCCTGCCATTGCCTTCTCCATACATGTTAAATCCATATATATTGGCTGTCACAGATAATAGGCATTCCCCTACTTGATTGAGAGAACTGATCTTGGTTACTTAGTTTGGGAAGGCCTCATCATGGCCCTTGCAGAGATACATAGTACTTTCACTTGCATTTGCACCACCAAGGTATAAAAGAGTGATTTCAACAATGCTGCTTTGGAGAGGAATAGACCATAACTGTAGTGGAATACTATCATTAAAATGGGCATCAGGAAAGTTTTGCCTGAAAGCATTCAGCTATTTCCATTGCATGATACCTATACCATGGGTAAAAATGTAGTACTACTACTAATAATGGGTACTTTGGCATGGCGTTTCTCTTTGGCATGGCGTTTGTGCTTCGAATGTCTTGTGATGGTTAAAAGAGAAGAGCAGTCCCTTTGAGAAAATACATCTTCAAAGACAAACTCCACTGGCACCAACGTGTCTCAGATACTTGTTTGTCCTGACACAAAGGTGAGAAAGAAGCAAGGATCTGAGACAAAAGGAAAACACTGTAGATGATTCCAGCATTATCCTCCAATAAAGCTGATATGCTATGAATAGGCAGACTGATGGGTAAGCTGGCACTTAGTGGGTTGTTGTTGTTCAGTCGCTCAGTCATGTCTGACTTTTTGCCACCCCATGGACTGCAGCATACCAGCATTCCCTGTCATCACCATCTCCCAGAGTTTGCTCATGGCAATTTTAACATGTGTTTAGTTTCATTCAAACTAAGGGTATTTTTTGAGATTTAATTTATAAACATTAAAGCACAAAAGTTTATTGACTATAAAATGCAATTTTGAAGATGATTGTAAGCAATTTTGTGAGATAAAAGACAAAATAAAACAAAGAAGCCAGTAAAAAAAAAAACACAAAGATCGCAAGTATACATGATATGTTTTGACAAATGTATACAACTATGAAACCAATATTTAAATAAGATAAAGAATATTTCCATCACCCCACAATGTTGTCTCTTTATCTTTCATCAGTCTCCTTGTGGAGGAAACTAATTACTCTTCTGAGTTTTTTCACTATAGATAACTTTTACTTGTTATTGAAAATACCTGTAACTTATTTATATATTAAATTTCTTTAAGAGATATTCACATACTCAAACCTGCTACTTCTTGAGAGTAGAAATGGTGAGTTGTATTTTTCATGGAATTTGTCAATTTCATTTAGCTTATTGAGGCGCTCCCTGGTGGTCTAATGGTTTGGATTTGGTGCTCTCATTTATTTTATTGAATATATTGGCATAAAGGAATTCATAATGTTCTCTTATTACTCTTTTGATATCTGTAGGATCTGTAGTAATATTCACTCTTTAACTCACGATATTTATACCTTGTATTGTTTCCTCAACCTTAGTTTGACAACTTTGCTTAACTTTTTTTTTTTTTGTTTTTCAACAAAAGTGAAAAAAAAAAAAAGTAAAACTATGGTGAGATGAGGTTCTTCCAAAAAACTCCGTCTTGTCAAACATCCTGGGAGCCTGAGCCAAAGAAACGCTGCCACTTTGTTCATCCCACCACCTGCCCACTGACACTTCCTCTGACCCATCTGCATCCCCAGGTAACTCCAGTATCTCCTCCAGAGAAGTTTCCATGGTAGCCCTGGGGTTGCCAGGACCTGCAATGCTGAAATATGAACTGTTGTACAATGTGGCTGATGGGAGGACAGGTGCAGCACCTTTGTTCTTCCTGGGAAAGGACGGTGTTGGTGCTGCCTGGCTAAGGAGAGCTGGGTGGGTGGCAGTCCCCGTGGTGTCTACCACCTCTGACCATAGAACACCAGCAGGGTTGGAAAGATACCCTGGAAAGCTTAGCAGCGCCGGATAAAGGAGAGATACAACTCACAGGACAGAAGAAGAGCATCACTAAAAACAAAGAGCACAGAGCTATTTTCCTGAAACTTGGTTTTGGTAGAAAGAGAAGAAAAGCAACTTTCCACTGTGCACAAAGGCTTCCTCCTCTCGGCTTCGCCTGCCCTGAGCTCCACGCCTCCTCAGCCCCTGGAATTGTAACGGCCGGGTGGGCACAGCCCTGGGCATCCTTGAACAGCTTCTCTTCACCCTGTTCCACCCGGAAGATGAATTCAGTTTCGAGGTTACTCACTTTTAAAACATTTTCACTCGAACAAACTTAAAGCTATAGTTGCAGCTCTAAAAGGTAAGCATCTACCCCATTCTTCTGTCCTTCTGTCAGAAAAGAGGCAGAGAAGCTAAAAATGGGGAGCAGTGTTTCCAGGGACAAGTTAAAGAATGCATTGAAAGGAGACCCCGGAAGCCATTTAGGAAGATTAGCAAAGACCCCAAATGGACTGCTGATGTCTGTAAGAAATGGCGTTCTAATTCAGCCAGACAGTGGCATAGCATGTACCTGATCCTAAAATTAGCAAATGTTATTCATCTAAACCTTACTACAATCTGATTGCAGTTAACTCTACCTCAGACTAACATAAAACCACGAGTAGTGCTGCTTGTAGAAAAATGAAGGGGGATGAGAGTCACGCAGCCAGACCACCGAGACTTGGGAGTGATGCCGTTCACTGGTGGTCCACTGGCGAGGAGGGACGTCTGCAGAGAAACCAGGTCCGAGTGCATTTGCCCTCACTCGAGTTAGTTCCACAGTCCTTTAAGTTATTCTCTTGACTGATAGAATAAAATATATCCGGATTCTGAATTTTTTGATATATCTGATGTCAGGCCATAGAATTCTTCAATAGCTTGGGCATCTATTTTCTCTACGATGTCGTCATCAAACAAAAGCCAGAAGCCATGACTTTTCACAATAGTAATATAATGCCCACGATTAGGACCACTGCCGCAGTGTACCACCACCGCGACCAGGTCATACATGCGGTCCAGGTTCACTGCATCACTGGAGGTGTTGAAGAGCCGGAGTTCCAGCGGGAAGACCACTCGGTAAGAGAGCTTGGTGTACCTGTGGAGCTGCTCCATGTACTTGAACCGCTTGAGGTGCAGGGCCAAAATCATGGGCAGCTTTTTGACTCTCATCCTTTTCTGGGCCTCCTGTTTGCTGCAGCATGTTTCACAATAATACTTCTGTTCACTGCACAGTGTTTCTGTGTTGCTGAAATCTCTTAGACAGTGGGTAATAGATGTGTTCTGCTCCACATCAACAGAAAGGTCAAGAAAATCTTCATCTTTGCTGCTAACAGTTTCACAGTTCAAGCATCGAGTTTCATTGGTGAGCGTTCCCTGAAAAATCTCATGGACCCAGGTGAGTTCTGGTTTATTATTCTCCGCAGGTTCATTCATGTTGCCATTTTTTAATTTTCCATTTTGTTTCTCCTGTTTCTTCTCTTCCTGCAGGATGTCCGCAATAGTGTTTAGCAAATAATTTAAAAATTCGTGGGCGTCCTGCTGCATGTAGTTATCAAAGAGATCGTTTTCTTTTCTCAGCCTTGAAATGAACTTCTTTGGTGGGATCACGCCGACCTTCTTCTTCTGTGTGGCGATGCTGTGGAAAAGGTCTGCCAGGCATGTCAACAAGTTCTCTTTCTTTTTTTGCTGGGCCTTGTACGCCAGCACATTCTCCCGGAACGGCCGGCAGAAGTACAGGGCCTGAAGAACGGAGTTACAGTAGCATGTGTTTCCGAAGTTGACCAACCCGAAGTAGTGTTCATTGATCGGAAACTGCTCTGGACCAATGTCTTTTTCCAGAGCAGAGGCATTGGTGCCCTGAAAACAATTCATCATTGAGTGAAGAATCTAAAGGGAGGTCCAATGAAACTGTACGTCTAAACAAGTGAAAAAACAGCAGTCTCCTCATCACTGAGCCGACTCTGTGGGAAACAAGATCTAGGCACAGGTCCATGTCGGGATGTACAACTCCTGAGTTGTGAATTACTGGTTCCTCATCTCACTTGGGTGATGATCCCCTTTGCTTAACTTTTTAAGGAATCAAATTTGGCTTTGCTTTATCCTTGTTTTCTATTTTATTGATTTCTACTCCTACTATTCTTATTTTCTACCTTCTTTTTTTTTGCCAATGAATAATAAGTTTGTTTATTCTTGAAGTGTAAAAATCCATGCTTCAGAATTCAGTGAACACTTACAAAGCATTTTCTACCTTTATTCTATACACTTTGGGTTTTTATTTTTCTGAGTGATAAATAGAAACTTCATTGCTTTGAAAACATTCTTGCTTTTCCAATGAAAGTGTTGGTTGCTCAGCTGTGTCTGACTCTTTGCAACCCCATGGATTATAGTCCACAAGGCTCCTCTGTCCATGGGGTTTTCCAGGCAAGAATAATGGAGTGGGTAGCCATTCTCTTCTCCAGGGGATCTTCCTGACCCAGTCCATGGGGTCACAAAGAGTCAGACATGACTGAGCTGTTTGTACTAACCATTATGATAATCTCTTACAGGTTTAATTTATATTTAAATTAATGATAGACATGGTTGAGTTTACCTCAAAGGGCAGCATTAATTTTGCTACTGTTATCATATAGTTTATTTCTACATTTGTCATAAACTCCAAAATAAATTATTGTTATTTTTCTTTAAATAAGCTGTCATTTATAAAAATTAAGAGAAACAAAATATATTTTATAATTCACCCATAAAATCATCCCTTTGGACTCCTTCTTTCTCCCTGTTTTGCTGAGTTTCCATATGGTACAATTTCCTGTTAGAATGAAGATCTTCCCTTAACATTTCTTACAGTACTGATCTGATTTGTAATTTGTTCAGTTTCAACTTATTTAAAATATCTGCATTTAATCTTTTAAAATATTTTCACTAAATATAGAATTCTAAATTCACTCTTCCTTCAGCACTTAAAAAATGTCCATTGTCTTCTAGCTTCCACTGTTTTGGATAAGAAGTAATTTATCATAATCTTTTCCCTACATGTAATCTATATTTTTTTCCTTTGGCTGATTTTAAGGTTTTTCTTTTTATCTTCTGTTTTTAGCAGTTTGACTAATGTGTCTGTGGTTTTATTCTTATTTCTCTTGCTTGGAATTTACTTAACTTATTGAATTTGCATACTGATGTTTATTCTTCAAATTTAAAACGTGAAAGTGTTAGTCATTCAGTCTTGTCCGACTCTTTGTGACCCAGTGAACCATAGCCTTCCACACTCCTCTGTCCATGGGATTCTCCAGGCAAGAATACTGGAGTGGGTTGCCATTCCCTTCTTCAGGGGATTGTCTCAACCCAGGAATTGAACCCAGGTCTGCTGCATTGTGGGCAGATTCTTTACTGTCTGAACTACCAGGCAAATTTAAAGCTACTTAAATTTTCTTTTTTTCCTGCACTGTTCTCTTTTCTCCTAAAATCCAGCTACATATACTAGTACATTTTATCTTGTTCCTACTCACTGATGTTCTACTTTTTTCTAGATGGTTCATTTTGGATACTTTATATTAATATGTCTCAAGTTTACTGTCCTTTTTTTTTACTGTCCTATAAGACACAGAGTGTCTAATAATTTTTTAATTTCATATATTATTTCAAAAAATTTCATTTTGTCACTAAAAGTACAGATGTGTTTGATAAACAATGACTATTCTACCTTGATAAAGCGAAAGTGAAAGTCGCCCAGTTGCGTCCAACTCTTTGTGACCCCATGGACTATACAGTCCATGGAGTTCTCCAGGCCAGAAAACTGGAGTGGGTAGCCTTTTCCTTCTCCAGGGGATCTTCCCAACCCAGGAATCAAACCCAGGTCTTTGGCACTGCAGGCAGATTCTTTACCGGCTGAGCCACAAAGGAAGTCCATTCTACCCATATACCAAAGCAAAAAAAGAAATGTCTTAGAAGGGCATCAAAATAGATTGGGAAAGACTAGACATCAGATAGCTCACTCTGAAGAAGAAAAAAAATATATATAAAGTTATATATATTTTAGATTTCACATATAAGTGATATCATAGGATATTTGTCTTTCTCTTTCTGACTTACTAGACTTAGTATGGTAATCTCTAGGTCCATCCATACTGCTGAAAATGGCATTATTTTATTCTTTTTATGGCTGAGTAATATTCTATTGTGTGCATGTACCACTATCTTCTTTATCCATTCATCTGTCAATGGATGTTGAGGTTTCTTCCCTGTTTTGGCTATTGTAAATAGTGCTGCTATGAACATTGGGATTCATGCATCTTTTTAAATTATAGGTTTGTCCAGATCATATGGAAACTCTATTTTTAGCTTTTTAAGAAACCTCTACATTGACTTTCATAGTGGCTGTACCAATTTACATTCCCATCAACAACGTAGAAGGGTTCCTTTTCCTTCACACCCTCTCCAGAAATTACTACTTGCAGACTTTTAATGATGGCCATTCTAATTGGTACAAGGTGATACCTCACTGTAGTTTTCATCTGCATTTCTCTAATAACTAGCAATGTTGAACATTCTTCCATGTGCCTATCAGCCATCTGTATGCCTTCTTTGAAGAAATGTCTGTTGGGGTCTTCGATTTGTTTTTGTGTGTGTGTCTTCTTGTTTGGGGTTTTTTTGTGTTTTGTTAATATTGATCTGTATGAATTGTTTATATATTTTGGAAATTAAGCCTTTGTTGGTGACATTGTTTGCAAATATTTTCTCCCATTCTTTGAGTGTTTATGGTTTCCTTTTCTGTACAAAAGCTTATGAATTTTATTAGGTCCCATTTGTTTATTTTTGCTTTTATTTATATTGCCTTGGAAGACAGACCTAAGAAAACATTGCTATGATTTATGTCAGAGAATGTTTTGTCTATGTCCTCTTATGGCGTCATATCTTCTACTTAAGTCTTTAAGCCATTTTGAGTTTACTTTTTATAATTTTATTTATCAATTGATTTATTTTTGGCTAACCTAGGTCTTCGGTGCTGCGTGGGCTTTTCTCTAGTTGCAGTGAGTGGGGGCTACTCTCTAGTTGTGATACAAAGGTTTCTCATTGTGGTGGCTTCTCTTGTTGTGGTGCATGGGCTCTCAGGCACGTAGACTTCAGTAGTTGTGGCTTCCAGGCTCTAGAGCCCAGGTTTAGTAGTTCTGGTGCACAGGCTTAGTTGCTCTGTGGCATGTGGGATCTCCCCAGATCAGAGATTGAATCCATGTCTATCGCATTGGCAGGCAGATTCTTTACCACTGAGCCACCAGGGAAACCCTTGAGTTTATTTTTGGGTATGATGTGAGGGAGTGTTCTCACTTGATTGATTTACATTCTGCTGTCCAGCTTTTCCAACATCGCTTGCTTAAAATAAATACATTTTAAAAAATAAATTAATTAATTAAATGTGAACAAGTTACCTATCTGTAAAAAAAAAAAAAAGGTCTATCTTTTCTCCATTGTTATTCTTGTCTCCTTTGCTGAACATTAATTGACCATAGGTGTATGGGTTTATTTCTGGACTTTCTTTTCTGTTCCATCGATTCATATGTCTGTTTTTGTGCCAGTGCTATACCACTTTGATTACTAAAGCTTTCCAGTATTATCTGAAGTCTTGGAGGGTTATGCCTCCAGTTCTATTCTTTTTCTCAGGATTATTTTGGCAATTATGGGTCTTTATGGTCCATATAAATTTTAGGATTATTTTTCTAGTTCTATAAAAAATGTATTGGGTAATTTGATAGGGATCAAATGTGTATATTACTTAGGGTAGTTTGGCCATTTTAACAATACTAATTTTTCCAATCTAAGAGCATGGGATAACTTTCCATTTCTTTGAGTCATCTTCAATTTCCTTTATCAATGTTTTATAGTTCTCAGCATGTAAGCCTTTCACCTCCTTGGTCCACTCCTAAGTATTTTACCTTTTTGATGAAATTTTTAAAGGGACTTTTTTTTTAACTTTCCCTCTCTGATATTTTACTGTTAGTGCAAAGAAATGCAATCAGTTTCTATAGGTTAGTCTTGTATCCTGCTACCTTGCTGAATTTATCAGTTATAACAGTTTTTTTTAATTAATTAATTTTTTATTGAAGGATAATTGCTTTACAGAATTTTGCTGTTTTCTATCAAATCTCAACACGAATCAGCCATAGGGACCAGTTATAACAGTTTTTGTGTGGAGTCTTTAAGGTTTTCTATATAGAGTATCATGTTATCTGCATATGACATTTTTACCTCTTCCCTTCCAATTTGGATACATTTCTTTTTCTTTTCTGACTGTTGTGGCTAAGATTTCCAATACTAGGTTGAATAGAAGTTATGAGAGTGGGCATCCTTGTCTTGTTCCAGAGTTCAATGGGAAGGCTTTCAGCTTTTCAATGTTGAATATTGTGTTGGCTATGTCTTTTTCATAGTTTTTATAATGTTTACATACGTTCCCTCTGAACCCATTTTGGCAAGAGTTTTTAATCATGAATGGATATTGAGATGATTGTGTGGTTTTTGTCTTTTGTTGATGTAGCGTATTATATTGATTTATTTCCATATGTTGAATCATCTTTGTGATCCTGGGATGAATCCAACTTGATCATGGTATAAGAGGTTTTTTTTTTTACCCATTCTTGCTTTCAGTTTGCTAACTTTTTGTTGAGAAGTTTTACATTTATATTCATCCAAGATATTGGCCTGTAATTTTCTTTTTTGGTAGTGTCTTTGTCTGGTTTTGATATAAGGGTGATAGTGGCTTCATAGAATGGGAAGTCTTCAGTCTTTCAGAAGAGTATGAGAAGGACTGGTATAAGTTCTTTGTATGTTTGGCAGAATTGCCCAGTAAAGTCTTATGGTCCTGGACTCTTGTTTTGGGGAGTTTTTTAAATTCTTACTTTAAACTACAGATTCTATTTAACTTCTAGTGATTGGTCTCTTTCAATTATTTATTTCTTCTTGAGTCCATTTTGGTAGGCTATATGTTTCTTGAAACTTCTCCATTTATTCTAGGTTGTCCAATTTGTTGGCATAATAATTGCTCAGAGTATTCTTTTATGTTTTTCTATATTTCTAGGGTATTGGCAGTTATTTCTCACCTTACATTTCTCTTTTATTTAGGCCCTTTCTTCTTAGTGAAACTGGCCAGAGGTTTGTTGATTTAACCTTTGGTTTACTCTTGCAAAGGGCCTCCCTTGTAGCTCAGTTGGTAAAGAATCTGCCTGCAGTGCAGAAGACCTGGGTTTGATCCCTGAGTTGGGAAGATCCCCTGGAGAAGGGGATGGCAACCCACTTCAGTATCCTGGCCTGGAAAATCTCATGGACAGAGGAGCCTAGTGGGCTGCAGTCCATGGGGTCGCAAAGAGTCTAGCACGACTGACTAACACTAACACTTACTGTTTCAAAAGAATCAGTTCTTGAATTTATTGATTTTCTACTATTTTTCAATCTCTATTTCCTGATCTTTATTATTTTCTTCCTTCTACTGACTTTAGCTTTAGTTTGTTCTTCTTTTACAAATTCTTTTAGGTAGTAGTTTAGGTTATTTGAGATTATTCTTATTTCTTGAAGAAAGCCTGTATAACTATAAACTTCTCTCTAAGAATTGCTTTTGTGCATCCCATAGACTTTGTATAGCTGTTTTCATTGTCATTTGTCTCAAGGTATTTTTTGATTTCCTCTTTGATCTCATCATTGATATATTTGTTTTTTAATAGCATGTTGTTTAGTATCCATGTAATCTTTTCTTTCTCATTCCTTTTTCTGTGGTTGATTTCTAGTTTCATGCTTTTTAGTCAGAAGAGATACTTGAAAATTTTCTATCTTCTTAAATTTGTTGAGGCTAGTTTTTGCCCTAGTACAAGGTCTATCCTAGAAAATGCTCCAATTGCACTTGAAAAGAATGTGTATTTTTTTAATTAATGTAATATCTTGAAAATATTAAATAACTATTCTGACATTTAGATTCTCTGCAACCTTATTCATTTTCTGTCTATAGGATCTGTCCATTGGTGTGAGTGGGATGCTAGATTCTTCTACCATTATTGTATTTCCATCAATTTATCCCTTTATGTCTGCTTGTATTTGTTTTATGTATTTAGGTGCTCCTATATTGTGTGTACTCTTGCCTGGAAAATCCCATGGATGGTGGAGCCTGGTAGGCTGCAGTCCACGGGGTCACTCAGTTGGACACGACTGAGCAACCTCACTTTCACTTTTCACTTGCACGCATTGGAGAAGGAAATGGCAACCCACTCCAGTGTTCTTGCCTGGAGAATCCCAGGGACGGGGGAGCCTGGTGGGCTGCCGTCTATGGGGTCGCACAGAGTCGGACACGACTGAAGCGACTTAGCAGCAGCATATTGTGTGCATATATGTTAATAAGTGTAATATGACCCTTTTATCATTATATAATATCCTTCTTTATCTTTCTTCATGACCTTTATTTTAATGTTGATGACTTTTTTTTTAAAGGCAATTATAACAATCTCGCTGTGCATCCTCACATCCCCTAATTATCAGGCAGTTGTAACACTGTGAACTCTACTGAGACTTTAGCCGCCCATCCTCACTTATCCTTATGAAAATGCAGTTATAACTCTATGAAATCTTGTGAAACTTGAAGCTGCCCATTCTTACCTACCCTCAATGATGAGTGCAAGCAATCCATCAAGGAGGAGATTTTCATAGTGCTGAACTGGTGATGGTCAACTTGGCCTCACTGCTTCCAGTCCCACCTAAGTCTGGGAATTGTTTCTCAGCACCACCTTCACTCTACAGATCCAGGTTAGATTTTACTAATGAGAGGAATCCTTGAGAAAATTGGAAAGTAGAAATGATACAAAAGCTATTATTGCTCAATACATCATGAAAATCAGAGGGGTAGGCATTTAGTTCCAGACCACTCTGCAAACTCTTACTTTGTGGTATTTGAAGTTTCTTGGAATTCCTCAGGATTGGCAGCTTCACTCACTCCAAGTCTTCAGACTAATGTCACAGTGAGTTTTCAGCTGATCCTTCAGTTGTATTCTTTCAGACCTTTACTCTAATAATTTCCATTTTAATCCCTAATTGTTATATGGAACCTCTTATTTAAAATTAATTCTTACAGCGATTTTTAAAATTCCCAAACCAGACTAATACAGATATTCTCACAATTCCCAAGCAATAGAAAACTTTGTGATCTCAAAAATGTATGTCAACTGAAATGATGCCAGCAAAAGTTATTACAAAAATGCATTGTGAACAGTATGTCACTAATTTTTAAGATACCACAAATGTAATCAGATTCTGTGTGTGTGTTAGTTGCTCAGTCATGTCCACTCTTTGTGAACCCATGGACTGTGGCCTGCCAGGCTCCTCTGTCCATGGAATTCTCCAGTCAAGAATACTGTAGTGCATAGCCATTCCCTTCTCCAGGGGATCTTCCTGACCCAGGGATCAAACTCAGGTGTCCTGCATTGCAGGCAGATTTTTCACCTTCTGAGCCACCAGGGAAGCCTAGCCATAATTATTGTGATAGGCTGAAATACAAGCAAGGCACACTGAAGAGGCATCCTGACATCTCTCTCCCAAATAGGACTTTCTTTCAGGTTATGATTATCTGAAAATAGATTACATAGTACAGAATTGAAACCTATGATATTACTGATACTTGATAACTTTGGTCTAGAGAAACATAAATGTTTTATACTTTAATCCTAATGATAATCTCTTCATCTAATGGCTTTTTAGTGGAAAGTATATCATTTTCCCAAGTAGGAATGGTGACTTTTCTTGACAGAATTTATATTGTATAAGAGATTATTTTTTGAGGCTATGCATGAAGTTATAACTTCCTGAATTCAGATAAGAAGTCTGTGTGCTTGAACTCAAAGCAACAGTGTTCTCAGTCATAGTTGATTTCACTTGTTAAGTGTTGGGGAAATTTATTCTTCAAAAATCCTAAGATCTTGTCAGATGTCTGTCCTAGGTCAAGATTTCTCTACCTTGGCACCACTGACATTTTGACCCAGATAATTCTTGTTGTGAATGAGAGGTGAAAGGAGGCAGGGGGTGGGAGCTGTCCTATGCATTGTAAAGTGCTTAGCAGTATCAAGGCATCTACCCACCAGATGCCAGTGGCACCTCTCAGTTGTGACAACCAAATCACTTCAGTCGTGTCCGATTCTGCGCGACCCCATAGACGGAAGCCCACCAGGCTCCCCCGTCCCTGGGATTCTCCAGGCAAGAACACTGGAGTGGGTTGCCATTTCCTTCTCCAATGTGTGAAAGTGAAAAGTGAAAGTGAAGTCGCTCAGTCATGTCCGACCCTTAGCGACCCCATGGACTGCAGCCTACCAGGCTCCTCCATCCATGGCATTTTCTAGGCAATAGTACTGGAGTGGCTTGCCATTGCCTCCTCCGAAAAGAGTATCCAGACATTGCCAAATGTTACCTCAGGCAGAGGGCGGTAAATCATCCATGGTTCAGAAACACTCTCCTAGATAAAACAGAAATACGATATTCGCAAACACTTAGGTTCTCTCTACTATAAGCTTGTATTTCAATCTTCTACCTTACATTTGGTTTTCCTTCAAGATAGACTAAAATTCTCTCAACATTTCAGTAAGGATATTAACTGTTATCAGACTGTGTGAGGTGTGCCAAAGAATTTTTTTAAAGTGCATTGGCTATAAGGAATCAAAGGAGAGGCCATATTTAATTGTTACCGTTCAGCTGAATAGCCATGTAGAGTGAGTGCACCCTAATATGCTGCTGTTTATTTTTCTTTTAAATTAGATATCATTTTCATCACCAAGAGATATTAGACTGGGTATCAGTAAAATATACTATATAATGGATGAGCTTGTAATCAACAAAATATCTTATTTTCAAATTCGGTTATAAACTAATTCTACCTCAACTCACTGAAACATAATATATAGGAATTCAAACAAAAAAAATGTCTAATATTGAATCACTCTGCTCCTAAAACAACAAAAGTTTCAACATCTTTGTTCTCTCTGCTCTCCTCCTAACCTTTGTCTTATTTTCTGATGCATTTTGGGCTCATAATGCAAAACATGTGGCAAAAACAGGGAAAACAACCAATGACATAGCAAGTGAAGAGCAGCACACTACTAAATGAAGCCTCTTGCATACGGTGGCCCCCTATCCCGGAGAAAGCAGGCCTGTGACAGTCCAGCCGGTCCTCTCATTTCAGCTATATTAATAACTAATATTATTACTAAAGCAGAACAGGCTATTGGTGATTCATCTGGAATGTACTTCCATCTTTAAATTTCACAAGGACTGTGTATATTGCCCTGAAATAGATAAACTTTACATTCTAACACTTTATTGGACACTTGTCTTTCTAAAATACTATCAACAGGGACTTTCCTGGAGATCCAATGGTTAAGATTCCGTGCTTCCAACTCAGGGGTTACAGGGATACCTGGTCAGGGAACTAAGTTTCTACAAGCCACATGATGAAAAGAAGAAATAAAATACTATGAACATTAAAAAAACACATAAAAAATCTAGCAAATCCAAGCATTGAGACTACCTTATCTAGAGGATATAATCCTTCTCACCATTTTAGTGCTCTTATCACCCCAAGATCCATTCACTATAATACAATGCCTTTATCACCATGAATTTGACTCACCAAATTGGGCAATGAGGTTGAACATCATTAGACCGATTAAGAAAAAACAGTCTCCTTTACATCCCTGGAAGGAGATGGATTTGGCCATTTTGTCTGCTCAGAAATTCACCCACAGCCATTTTCCTTGACCTTCTTATCAACCTCATTGCCATGATGCTGACTTCACTCCACACTCACCAATGAAAACCTTTACTATGGGAATGTCTTGGTTGACTGGAGCTTTATGAAGATTATACTGAACTTGGGAGTCTTTTCCATACTATGTATTATCCTTGTCTAAGGAAAACTCAGAATCAACAATGAGAGAACAAAATTTCTATTTTATAAATGGAAAGATTAAGAGCTACTTAAGGCAAAATACTTAGCAATAACAATAAATATGCAAAAGCCTTGTCAGATGGGTTGGAAAATATTATTTCCATTTTACAAATGAGAAAAAATAGGTTATGAATGTGATAAATATGAACACTATTAATGGGTAGGTAGAACTAGAGACATATATTTAGAAATTCTGGAAATGAGTCTAGCACTATTTCCTCCATATCATGCTGTAATAAAAATAAATGGAGAGGTATGGTGCCATTGTAAATAAATATTGTATACCTAGCAATAAGATTTCATACAATTAACTCATCACAAAAGAGAAAGAAACACATCCTGTTTGGATTTCCAAGGGGCATTATTTGAAAGAAAACATCATTTTACGCCTCCTTTTGTAGAGAAGAAACAATTGAATTTATGTAAGCTTGATTCCTGAGAGTCTGACGGGGTATGAAGGTCATGAATAGACCAAGAAGTCAAAAACACTGGAGGGTGATAATTGAATCAGCGGTACATGTACACACACTGATATCATTCTTCTATTCTGAGAAATAAAAAAATCAGAGAATATTTTACTTTGAAAAGAAAACACAGAGAACAAAAACAATTTCTAAAAAATGTGTTTGCTGCTCACTCACTTCTGGAATTTTCGAAGAATCTAAACTCAAATAAACCTTTTAATCCACAGTAATGCCCTCCTCCATCAAAAGAAGATGAAGCCTACAGGAAATATTAACATGATAAGCATACAGTCCTATAGCTTTCTGTGAAAATATGAAGTACCTGTTATCCGAGTGTGACCTCTCTTTCCAGAACACTGAGATTCTTTCAAGACCCAGACAAAACAGTTTGTTGCTTTGCTTGAGGTTTGAATGACTTCAGTTCAGTTCAGTTCAGTTCAGTTCAGTTGCTCAGTCGTGTCCGACTCTCCGCGACCCCATGAATCACAGCACGCCAGGCCTCCCTGTCCATTACCAACTCCCGGAGTTCACTCAAACTCATGTCCACAGAGTCGGTGATGCCATCCAGCCATCTCATTCTCTGTCGTCCCCTTCTCCTCCCGCCCCCAACCTTTCCCAGCATCAGAGTCTTTTCCAGTGAGTCAACTTGTCGCATGAGGTGGCCAAAGTATTGCAGTTTCAGCTTTAGCATCAGTCCTTCCAATGAACACCCAGGAATGATCTCCTTTAGAATGGACTGGTTGGATCTCCTTGCAGTAAAAGGGACTCTCAAGAGTCTTCTCCAACACCACAGTTCAAAAGCATCAATTCTTCAGTGATCAACTTCACAGTCCAACTCTCACATCCATACATGACCATGGGAAAAACCATAGCCTTGACTAGACAAACCTTTGTTGGCAAAGTAATGTCTCTGCTTTTTAATATACTATCAAGGTTGGTCATAACTTTCCTTCCAAGGAGTAAGTGTCTTTTAATTTCATAGCTGCATTTAGCATCTGCAGTGATTTTGGAGCCCAAAAAAATAAAGTCTGACACGGTTTCCACTGTTTTTCCATCTATTTCCCATGAAGTGATGGGACCAGATGCCATGATCTTTGTTTTCTGAATGTTGAGCTTCAAGCCAAACTTTTCACTCTCCTCTTTCACTTTCATCAAGAGGATTTTGAGTTCCTCTTCACTTTCTGCCATAAGGGTAGTGACATCTGTATATCTGAGGTTATTGATATTTCTCCTGGCAATCTTGATTCCAGCTTGTGCTTCTTCCAGCCCAGCGTTCCTCATGATGTACTCTGCATATAAGTTAAATAAGCAAGGTGACAATATACAGCCTTGACGTACTCCTTTTCCTATTTGGAACCAGTCTGTTGTTCCATGTCCAGTTCTAACTGTTGCTTCCTGACCTGCATACAGGTTTCTCAAGAGGCAGGTCAGGTGGTCTGGGATTCCCATCTCTTTCAGAATGTTCCACAGTTTATTGTGATCCACACAGTCCAAGGCTTTGGCATAGTCAATGAAGCAGAAATAGATGTTTTTCTGAAACTCTCTTGCTTTCTCCATGATCCAGCGGATGTTGGCAATTTGATCTCTGGTGCCTCTGCCTTTTCTAAAACCTGCTTGAACATCTGGGAGTTCACGGTTCACATATTGCTGAAGCCTGGATTGGAGAATTTTGAGCATGACTTTACCAGCGTGTGAGATGAGTGCAATTGTGCGGTAGTTTGAGCATTCTTTGGCATTCCCTTTCTTTGGGATTGGAATGAAGACTGACCTTTTCCAGTCCTGTGGCCACTGCTGAGTTTTCCAAATTTGCTGGCATATTGAGTGCAGCACTTTCACAGCATCATCTTTCAGGATTTGAAATAGCTCAATTGGAATTCCATCACCTCCACTAGCTTTGTTCGTAGTGATGCTCTCTAAGGCCCACTTGACTTCACATTCCAAGATGTCTGGTTCCACGTGAGTGATCACGCCATCATGATTATCTTCGTCATGAAGATCTTTTTTGTACAGTTCTTCTGTGTTTTCTTGCCACCTCTTCTTAATATCTTCTGCTTCTGTTAGGTCCATACCATTTCTGTCCTTTATCGAGCCCATCTTTGCATGAAATGTTCCCTTGGAATCTGTAATTTTCTTGAAGAGGCTTCTTGTTTTTCCTTTTCTGTTGTTTTCCTCTATTTCTTTACATTGATCACTGAGGAAGGCTTTCTTATCTCTCCTTGCTATTCTTTGGAACTCTGCATTCAGATGCTTATATCTTTCCTTTTCTCCTTTGCTTTTTGCTTCTCTTCTTTTCACAGCTATTTGTAAGGCCTCCTCAGAAAGCCATTTCGCTTTTTTGCATTTCTTTTCCATGGGGATGATCTTGGTCCCTGTGTCCTGTACAATGTCACGAACCTCCGTCCAGAGTTCATCAGGCACTCTATCTATCAGATCTAGTCCCTTAAATCTATTTCTCACTTCCACTGTATAATCATAAGGGATTTTATTTAGGTCATATCTGAATGGTCTAGTGGTTTTCCCTACTTTCTTCAATTTAAGTCTGAATTTGGCAATAAGGAGTTCATGATCTGAGCCACAGTCTGCTCCTGGTCTTGTTTTTGCTAACTGTATACAGCTTCTCCATCTTTGGTTGCAAAGAATATAACCAATCTGATTTCGGTGTTGACCATCTGGTGATGTCCATGTGTAGAGTCTTCTCTTGTGTTGTTGAATGACTTACTAATCTTTAAAAAAAAAAACCGTAGCACATTTATATTAACATAAGGCTGTATGCTATTATTCAATGGCATATTCAATGGTCTGTGATCCTTGGTGACCTTGCCCCATTCAGGAAACTAGAAAATACAGGAACTATAGCTGAAAAAACAGATGTTGCAAGATGAGCGGAAAACTTTTAATAAGAGGATTCATGGCAGAAAGATTACATAATGGGAGGAGGCAATGGCAAGCCACTCCAGTACTCTTGCCTAGAAAATCCCATGGATGGAGGAGCCTGGCGGGCTGCAGTCCATGGGGTCGTTAATGGTCGGACATGACTGAGTGACTTCACTTTCACTTTTCACTTTCACACATTGGAGAAGGAAATGGCAACCCACTCCAGTGTTCTTGCCTGGAGAATCCCAGGAATTGGGGAGCCTGGTGGGCTTCCGTCTATGGGGTCGCACAGAGTTGGACAGGACTGAAGTGACTTAGCAGCAGCAGCAGAGCAAGGTTATCTATCCCAAGACTAGAAAAGATACTCCAGATTAATGGAATTTTGGGAAACCTGTTTGGAAAACATTAACGAAGTATAGTCATTGTGGGTCCCTCAGAAAGGTTAGACCTGAGCCTTACACCTCTATTAATATCAAGTTCAGCCTCATCGTGAGGTGAAGTGTGAAGGGAAATCCCGATAAATTTGAGATTCAAGAACATAGGGAGGTTGGACTCATTTTTCCAGCACACTAAATAGAGGCAACAAGCCTAAAGAGGTTTAGAAATGTCTGCACCAGGTGCCTAGGCCAATGGAACTGAGAGCTCTGGGTAACTGCCCAAAGGTAAAAAGAACAAGATAATTTCCATGCATCCACAGTGGCATACAAAGAAGCAAACTGAAGGTGGTCTGTTGCTGGGAATGGGACTTGGCTATGACTCATGGGGACCAATGAACAGATGGGAATAAGACAACTTGGAAGACACCCACATGCAAACAGTACTCAGGACAAAGCCCCTTTCCTGTGTCTTGGCAGTATATAATCTCCCTCTCATTAGATTGAACCCTGAAAGAAAAATGAGATAAAGGAAGAAATAAATGAAATTAAATTTGCACTACCCAGTAGAAACTAGTAAATAAAATTCTTTTACCTTTTCATCGCACATCAACATGTGGATTCAGTTTTATACCTACCATACCAGCTTTATTGTAAAACAGATTAGTTTTATACAGACTGCAAAGTTGCAAAATTATCTGCAGGGGCAGGCACACATCCATTTCTAGCCCAGAAATAAGGTATTTTAGGCAAATATCAAACTAGGGAAACTTTAGAGGAAAAAAAAAAACCTTTAACAATAATTTTGAAAGTTAAAAATTTTATAGTAATTTGTATATTTTTAATTAATTAACTTTAATTGGAGGATAATTACAATATTGTGATGATTTTTGCCATATATCAACATGAATCAGCCACAAGTATACATGTGTACCCCCCATCCTGAACCCACTCCCACCCTATCCCTCTAGGTTGTCCCAGAGCACCAGATTTGGGTTCCCTGAATCATACATCAAACTCCTACTGGTTATCTGTTTTACACATAGTAATGTATATGTTTCAATGCTATTCTCTCAAATTATCCCATGCCCTCCTTCTCCCACTGAGTCCAAAAGTCTGTTCTTTACATCTGTGTCTGTTTTGCTGCAATGCATGTAGGATCTCTGGTACCGTCTTTCTCTTACACTGTTGATAGGAATGCAAACTGGTACAGCTACTATGGAGAACAGTGTGGAGATTCCTTAAAAAACTGGGAATAGAACTGCCATATGACCCAGCAATCCCATTGATGGGCATACAAACCAAGGAAACCAGAATTGAAAGAGAGACACGCACCCCTGTGTTCACTGTAGCATTATTTACAATAGCTAGGACATGGAAGCAACCTACATGTCTGTTAGCAGATGAATGGATAAGGAAGTTGTGGTACATATACACAATGGAATATTCAATTCAGTTCAGTTCAGTTGCTCAGTCGTGTCCGACTCTTTGGGACCCCATGAATCACAGCACGCCAGGCCTCCCTGTCCATCACCAACTCCCGGAGTTCACTCAAACTCATGTCCATAGAGTTGGTGATGCCATCCAGCCATCTCATTCTCTGTTGTCCCCGTCTCCTCACGCCCCCAATCCCTCCCAGCATCAAAGTTTTTTCCAGTGAGTCAACTCTTCGCATGAGGTGGCCAAAGTATTGGAGTTTCAGCTTTAGCATCAGTCCTTCCAATGAACACCCAGGATTGATCTCCTTTAGAATGGACTGGTTGGATCTTCTTGCAGTCCAAGGGACTCTCAAGAGTCTTCTCCAGCACCACAGTTCAAAAGCATCAATTCTTCAGCACTCAGCTTTCTTCACAGTCCAACTCTCACATCCATACATGACCACAGGGAAAACCATAGCCTTGACTTGATGGACCTTGGTTGGCAAAGTAATGTCTCTGCTTTTTAATATGCTATCTAGGTTGGTCATAACTTTCCTTCCCAGGAGTAAGCGTCTTTTAATTTCATGGCTGCAATCAGCATCCGCAGTGATTTTGGAGCCCCAAAACACAAAGTCTGACACTGTTTCCACTGTTTTTCCATCTATTTCCCATGAAGTGATGGGACCAGATGCCATGATCTTTGTTTTCTGAATGTTGAGCTTCAAGCCAAACTTTTCACTCTCCTCTTTCACTTTCATCAGGAGGCTTTTTAGTTCCTCTTCACTTTCTGCCATAAGGGTAGTGTCATCTGCATATCTGAGGTTATTGATATTTCTCCCAGCAGTCTTGATTCCAGCTTGTGCTTCTTCCAGCCCAGCGTTCCTCATGATGTACTCTGCATATAAGTTAAATAAGCAGGGTGACAACATACAATATTACTCTGCTATAAAAAAGAATGCATCTGAGTCAGCTCTAATGAGGTGGATGAACTTGGAGCCTATTTCACAGAGTGAAGTAAGTCAGAAAGAGAAAGATAAATATTGGTGCATATTGGTGTATATTAATAGTATCAAAGTATGGAGAGCTAATTTAAAAAGTTTCCATCTCTTAAATTACGTTGTAGTATATCTTAAAGAGATGTATCATACTTGCTTGGTTTCCCAAAGTTCCAACTTGTTGCAAAGAATGAGAGTTCTGCTGTAATCAGTGTGAAAAGAGGTTTGTAGATATAATACCAGAGACGTGGTCATCACAAAAGTTTTTGGCTGATATGATCAAATATAAGGATGATTTAGGTAGGCCTTCATTCCACTTTAGGATTTAGCCTAGCCATATTACAAACACTACATTATTTTGTTCATGCCCATTCTTCTGCTTCCTTCCTAATCATGTCTATAGAGCTGTGCTTCTTTCTATCAGAGTAACTATTCAACAAAAGTGTCTACCCCACACTAGGCTGCAGTTCTACTGGCGAAGGGGGCCTTCCCTGATTTACCTCATCCTAGTAACTCCAAGCTTAACATTTGCTACGTAGTTAATGAAAAAATATATATATATATGCTAAATGAATTGCTGTGTTCTTTAACTGTTCATTTTACCAGTTTATTTTTCGAACACAGTACTTGGTAAGAAATTATTCTCCCTCTGCTTTCCCCCCGATTCTCTGCAATTTTGTTCCCTTGGGGGACCAGACAGAATGATACCAAACTAATTCCACAAACTTTTTGCTTTTCTGACTCGTTTTCTCTCCTCTGGGCTAAGAAGCCAGAATAATCAGAGTAAGATGAATGACTTGTGTCCCTGTCAATGCCAGGTTATAAGTCTCTGAAACCATTCTCATCTCTGACTGCTCTCTCAGGTGTATTATGAATCTGGCCATGTGGTGATGGCACCCACAATGGAGTTTTGAGTGTTAATGGTCATCTCAAGGTTGTGCAGCAGGGTACACACTCTACAGCTTGTCTCAGAAAAGGCCAAGTTCCCCCAGGGTCCAGATCTGATATTCAAAATTACTCTGGCTGGCTGGCCAATGAGGTGAAGAACAGATCCATCCATACTGATATACTGTATGGTAGTATGTCTAAAGAAACTGCTCCTATAGTGAACTCCTTATAATAATGTAGTGGAAGAGGCTGTGACAGTACGTACGCAATGCTAAAAACAGCTGCTTGAAAAGTGAGAAACACATAGCAACATCTCTAAGAACCAAAGACACATTTATCTGATTTCCTAAATGTAGTCATAACATGGAACTACCAGAGGCCCTGGATTGAGTTGGTCAGTCTGTTCAGCCATAAAGCAAAACAAAACTCATTTGGCTGTTTTGTTTTTCTGACTAAATTGCTGTAATGCACCAGAGAATAAGATGTCACATGATGACGTATATCCTAAAAGTTTTACAATCAAAAAAAAAAAAAAAATGAAGAAGAAGCCCCATACTTCTCGTGTCTTTCTTTTTTTTAATGGACTTGCTCAGTTATCTGACTAGATGTTATGTAAGTGAAATATATGGGCTTCCCTGGTGGCTCAGTGGTAAAGAATCCGCCTGCAATGCTGGAGATGGTTCGATCCCTGGGTGGGGAAGATCCCCTGGAGGAGGGCATGGCAACCCAATCCAATATTCTTGCCTGGAGAATCACACGGACAGAGGAGCCTGATGGGCTACAGTCCATGGTTTGCAAAGAGTCAGACACAACTTAGTGACTAAATGACTACAATATATATGTACATACCTGTACATATTGCTTATCTCATCTATTTATATATGTCTCTCTATATGTGTATCTATATATGATCTCCCCAGGAAAGATTTGTGATTTAATTACTAGCCCCAGGCCTTCCTTCCAATTACCTCCAGGCTGCTAAAGATACCATCAGGAATTTTTATGATCCCTGTGTGGACTATTTAGGGAATACAACTGTGGCCTTTTAAACAGCTCACTTCACTGCTCCCTAGCAACTTTAGTCTGTGCAAGGCGAAGCTCTGAAAGGCAGCTGGGCAACACCATCTTCATTCCGAGTGCTAATTTGATATCTGCATAATTTAATCTCCTCGTTCTAAATACCAAACCCTGTTTCCAGAAGTTAATTGGTTTTCTTTCCTCTTTGTTTTTTTTTTTTAATTTAGATATATTAACAGATTTTGTTTGCATTTTAATTTTCTCAGTTTTGGCAAGGTCCACATTTCAATTATAATTATTTGTGCTCACCACGGGATTTATATATTTTAAAGATTACATTACTTAGCTCTCAAGTAAAAAATAAATTATATTCCTCATCAAGAGTATTATCAGCAAGCATATTCAAATGACTTTCTGGCAGTTTCAGGGCATTAGTAATTCAGAGAACAACAATGACCATTGTGTTTTTTTATTAAAGACCCAATGCATTGGTGTTAATTGACTCAATTTGTAGGACCAAAGATGATTTAGACTTAAATAGATAAACCGCCTATCTGCCTCTCTCTCCCTCAAATAAACACATATCCACACACGTTTACTCTTGGAGATAACATTGGCCTTAGCTCCATAAAGGTTGTAAGCCATTGTTTTGAAGCTCCACAGTCATTACGAGAAAAATAGGGCAACTCTAACCTGCTACCATAACAAGCAGTTTACCTTTAGCTCTGTCTAAAGTCCTATTCCTGATTCAATCATTTGGGCCCTTCTGGAATACATCTCTGGAGTATTCACAGGCATTAATGTGGCCTTCTCTGTGGCAACATAGAAATACCTTTCCTCTGCAATAGTGTCTGTTGCTGAGACCTCCCAGGATGCTCTTCCTCCCCTCAGCTGCAGCTGCTCTGTGACAATTTCTACCACCCTCCCGCTGCCAATACCAATGGTCAAGCCCTAGTTGCCAGCGGTCTGTGCTGCCTGGCTGCCACATGTGATAATATGGCCCTGGCCCTGGAGCAAGACTGGTGGCTGTGGATACTAGGCAGTGCTGAGGTGTAAGCCTCAGGGCAGTAAGCTGGTGAGGTAGGGATCCTTCCCAACCTCTACCTTGGTGTCAGGCTATATTACCAAGTAGTGCTCCTGATGTCTCTGAGATTTTTATGAGAAAATTACCCTTTGAGATTTTACCAATGGAAGCCTCTGTCCATTCACAGGAAGGATTCAGATATCCATTCACAGGAAGCAATATATCTCATCTCTGATCAATACTATCTTTCTCTCAAATTGTAGGAACGCCTACAATGGAACAAGCTAATTTTTCCAACTCTATTTCCTTGAAAGAAAGTGAAAGTGTTCGTCACTCAGTCATGTCCAACTCTTTGGGACACGATGGACTGTAGCCTGCCAGGATCCTCTGTCCGTGGGATTCTCCAGGCAAGAATACAGAGTGGGTTGCTATTTCCTCCTCCAGGCGATCTTCCAACCCCAGTGTCCTGCATTGCAGGCAGATTCTTTACCGTTGGAGCCACCAGGGAAGCCCAGGAAAAACTGTTTCCCAGGAGGCACCTCAGTGCCTCACAGAGATAGACCTCTAAGGACCTGGATCCTAAATATCATGATGCCACTCCAGAATTTTCATTCTAGGGTCAAGGTGTAACCTGCTTTACAATAGAGAAATTGTGAAATATGCAAACCATGTATGCCTATATGTGTGTTTATGCAACAGCTTAGTGTGAGAAGTAGCTACAGTGTGATAGTTCAAAGCGTGGATTCTGGAGCCAGACTACGTGGACTCAAACCCTAGCTCTGTCACCTGCTAGCTTAGTGGGCCTTGACAAGTCACTTGGCTTGTTTATGTCTCATTATTCTCATCTCATAAACTGAATAATAACAGTACCCTCTTCCCAGGGTTGTTATGTGATCAGACAAGCTAATCCATGTAAAGTCCTTAGAACAGTAGCTGGCACATAATAAGTGCTCTGTATTATCTGTGATGATAGTTATAGTTCTCTATGAGTGGTGCAACTATCCATTCTGGTCCTCTAGGTGATGGGGATACAGCTATGACTAAAATATACAATGACCATGACCTCACAGGGAGGGCATACTATGTGTGCGTGTTAGTCACTCAGTCGTGTCTGACTCTTTGCAACCCCATGGACTTAGCCCACCAGGCTCCTCTGTCCATGGGATTCTCCAGGCAAGTATACTGGAGTGGACTGTCATTTCCTTCTTCAACAGGGAATGCATGACAATAAACAAAATATACACTCTCAGCAAGTGATAAATGCAGCAAAAACAAAACTGAAAAAAGAAGGAAAGAAGATCACTAAGTGTTAAAGGGATAATTTTCAAGTCATTGCCAATGAGTGTCATATTTTATCTTAATGGAAACAATTATTTTGTTTCATGTTACCATTTCAAAATTGTTTATATGGACCATTTTTAAAGTGTTTATTGAATTTGTTAGAATATTGTTCCTGTTCTATGGTTTGGTTTTTTGGCATGTGAGATCTTAGCTCCCCGACCAGGGATCAAACTCACATCTCCTGTATTGGAGGGTGAAGTCTTAACCACTGGACCGCCGGGGAAGTCCATGTCACCATTTTTTTTATTTAAAAGAGTTTGAAAATATAGATACAACCCAGCAAAAGAGTAGTTTTAGTTTCATTAGTTCATCCTGGAAAATTGCTGTTCTAGCACAGATTGTTGTTTCAGTGTACTTCATATCGCATAGAAAATCAGCTCCACAGAAATGTTGCTGGTGTTCTTAGGAAAGTTTAGGATTTCCATGTGACATTCCATATTTATTTGCTCTTTGACCTATGTTTACTTGAAAACATTTCTGCTTCTATTGACAATTCAAAGCATATGGCTGAGACCAGAAACTCATACACTTAGACACAGAAAACTGAGACCACCGATCCCCATGCGGCTTACTGTCTCCATTAGGGGTCAGCAAACAACAGCCCACCAGGCTGAATCTTGCTCCTTGCTTGTTTTTGTGAATGCATTTTGGCACAAAGTCCCGTACAATTTAATTGCATGTTATCAGCGACTTTCTTGCACAATCACAGAGTTGATTAGTAGCCACAGAGAAGGCATGGCCCAAAGCTTAACATTTTTTACTCATTGGCCCTTTATAAACCTCTGGGCCACACCAGGATTTCTTAACCTGGGCACTATTAACAAACTGGCCAGATAATTCTTTGTTGTGGAGGTTGTTCTCTGCATCGCAGAATGTTGAACAGCATCCCTGGCTGATAGCTATCTATCAGATGCCCGGTAGCACCAAAGCCGCCAACTCCCCTGGTGACAAGTGTGAAGTCTCCAGACTTTGCCAAAAGCCCCGTGGGAGGCAAATCAGTCACAGTTGAGAGCCACTCTCATGGTTCACTGAGAATCACTGACCTGGTGTCACTATTCAGTTGTCTACATTAGTATAATTTGAATATTCTAGATGACTCTTGCCCAGGCAAATAAATATATTGTTCATTATAGGACTTCCCCAAAGGTATTGATTCTTCAATAGAAATTATTAACAATTTGTGCCCTCACCTTGCTGTGCCCTCAACCCTAAACTAATACGCCATGATCCTCACTTAATCCTAAGTAAGTCTCCACAGTGAGAAATCATCTTAAACCAAACTTCAGATGCTTATCAAAAATCTAACCGAGTCCTCTGAGACAAGACCAAAAATTGTCTAGGTGGTGGTCTCCCTTACCATGGTAAGTGGTACATTTGTATTCGCTTTATCAATAAGATGCATTGGTGATACCTAGGATGTCAGCATTCCACAGTATGTAACAAGCTTTAAAATTCCAATGCCTTACAAAAAAAGGAGGTTTATGAAAATGTATAATTTCTAGTCAGGCAGTTATACTTCAAGCATCCTTTTCACTTACTCAACACTGTGTTGAGTCTAAACTCTTTCAGATTTTAGATTTATAATTACCTCTGTCCTCACTGCTTTTAGAAGATTTATAATAAATCCTGAAAGAAATACAGATACTGTATTTCCAAATGGAATATTTTAATGTTATTGGGATTTCCCCAACTAAGTATAATTAAACATATTTCAGAGTAAGTTATCTGAATATTGAATTGGCATCTACCCTAACAAAGAGAGAATTGCTGAGTTCTATTTAGGAAAATTGTTTTCCCCTTGAGTAAGTAAAAAGGCAAGAAATCCTTTCAGTGAATGGGCAAAATTCCAGTTTGCCTGAATAAAAATATAGTTACTCAAACTAGCCAGATTGGGAGAAATTAGCTGGGTTCTTCATCTAACTGAAGCCCCATAATCAGCATGCTTGTGCTTCTGTTTTTTACCAGTTGTTATGAAATCCATTCTGTGCTTTATTCACTGCTCAATATTCAGAGTCAAGAAGTGTTTCCGGCACATAGTAGGTGATCAATAAATATTTGTTAAACAAAATAATAAAGTAAGTTATGTACTCAATGCATGTAAATGGAAGAATATGAAATCATCTCTGAGAATTTGCTTACGAGTTACAGTCCTAATCTCCAATTCAAATGCATTAACATCTAAAATCCCCAGGCTCCCCATGAAGAGTGTCTGCTGTGATGGGGTGTGTTTCCAATCACTACCTGCTTTTCAGAATTTTTCTGAGGTAGAAGGTGTCATACATCTATGCAGAGCCACTATTTCCAGTTAACAGCTTTCTTCCCTTTGTACTTCATATTCAATCCCCTACTCTAGAGGGGTGGGATGGGGAGGGAGGTGTGATAGAGGTTCAAGACAGAGGGGGCATATGCATACCTATGGCTGATTCATGTTGATGTTTAGCAGAAACCAACACAATACTGTAAAGCAATTATTCTTCAATTAAAACTAGATAAATTTTGAAAATTAAAAATAAAATCCCCAACTAGAGCTCTTGGCTGGTGGTTCAGTTGCTAATTCGTGTCTAACTCTTGGATCCCAAGGACTGTAGCCTGCTAGACTTCTCTGTCCATGGGATACTTCAGGCAAGAATACTGGAGTGGGTTGCCATTTTCTTCTCCAGGGGATCTTCCCAACCCAGGAATTGAACCTGGGTCTCTTGAATTTGCAGACAGATTGGTTAGGGAGGGGCTTCCCTGGTGGCTCAGAGGGTAAAGCATCTGCCTACAATGCAGGAGACCCAGTTTTGATCCCTGGGTCAGGAAGATCCCCTGGAGAAGGAAATGGCAACCCACTCCAGTACTCTTGCCTGGAAAATCCCATGGATTGAGAAGCCTGGTAGGCTACAGTCCATGGGGTCGCAAAGAGTCGGGCACGACTGAGTGACTTCATTTTACTTTTCTGGTTAGGGAGATGCATTTAGTGCCTTGATAATGAAGACACATTAAGATTTCAGCTTCATCTTAGGCTGTAGAAAGACATGAAAGAACAATGATTCTATTCTAACCAAGAGAAAAAAATGAATAATTTCCAAAATCATAAATTTCTGAGTCCCTTGGAGAGCTGAAAACAAGAAGAACTAATTTCCAAAGGGTGACAGGCCTCTCTGAGGAGGCAAAAGAACACCAACATTGTTTTACTTGTGACAGACGGGGAGGAAGGGTTAGCATTCAATAAAGCTGGTAGGAAGAAAACATGCAAATTTTAATGAATTCTTAAATTCTTAAAGTATGTGTGAGCATGAGAGTTTATAACTCCTGGGAATGGCATACACAAGGCAAGTCTGCAGCCACTTGGCAATGCTTTTCTGTGAACATTCCCCAGTGCTCACAAGCAAAGGTGAGGTCAGGTGTGAGCTCTGAGATACACTGTTTGTGATAGAGCCATGCAGGGCCTGCCAACCTTTGAAGGTTGAGCAAAAGTACCCAGAGAAGCTTATTTGTGTTCCTTCTAGCACATGCACGTGCATGAAGTAATGAGCAACTGCTACTGAGTCATAGACAAGAAACCTAACAGACACGCCCACACCTCGAACTCCCCTCTGATATGAAGCAAAGGCATCTGCTAATGGAGGAAGGAAAAAAACCTGCCCATATCTGGAATCTGACCACACTTTGATAGGAAAAGATACCTGCCCCCAGGGAAGAGGAAGGAAACTGTCCCATTCTACAGTGGACAAAGTTTGGCTGCTGCTGCGTGAGGAATAGAAAACCCACTCTCTCAGCCCTGCATTGACACTATTCAAAAGCCATCTGACACCAGGAAATCTGCCTGTCTGCAAAAATTTACACTGATGGCACAGGTCTCCTGCCGCCAGGAGACAGGCAGGAAACTCATTCATGCTCAAGATCCCCCATACAGGGCAGATATATAGGGCATTACAGATGCTGCACTGAGTGGGAGAAAGAGATGGTCCATCTCTTTCTAGGGAAGGGCTAAAACACAGGAAGATCCACCTTTGAGGCTGAGTTACACAGGGCATGCTGAAGACTGAGGCTGTAGCAGGAAAAAAGAGAAATTCCCCTTATATCCACAAGTTTCACACTAAGTAATAGTCTATCACTGAGGAGAGGGGCAACAGTGTACAGAAAAGCCTCCTTCTGTGTTGCAAGTGTGCTGAAAGCTGAGGGTAGAGGAAAAGCAATGAGAGAAACTCTACAGCACTCAAGGCATCACACTAAACACAAAGTATGAAGGAATTAGTGAGTTGCTTCCAAAAGGGGAAAATACAAATTTTGCAGGGGAGAAAGCTGACAGACTCCCACCCCATCAACCAAGTGATCAAGGTCAACATCACTGGTGATTGTCACGCGAGTAGCATGTACCCCCTGCTATGATGTGATGGGAAGAGCACTACCTCTCTGTGGTCTCCTCCCCCCGCCCCAACCCATGCAAGTAAAATGTGGAAGTGTTTGTCGCTCAGTTGTATCTGATTCTTTGAGACCCCATGGATTGTAGCCTGTCAGGTTTTCCTGTCCATGGAATTCTTCAGGCAAGAATATTGGAGTGGATAGTCATTCCCTTCTCCAGGGGATCTTCCCAACCCAGGGACTAAACACAGGTCTCCTGCATTGCAAGCAGATTCTTTACCATATGAGGCACCAGGGAAGCCCATTACCCTGTCTAATCAGGAGAAAACTTCAGACAAACCCCAGTTAAGGGATATTCTAGAAAGTTTTTGACCAATATTCTTCAAAAGCATATAGATAATGAAAAACAAGTAAAAATTAAGACCTATTATAGATACGATGAGACTAAAAATATATGATAACTAAGGTAATATAGTATCCTAGATTGAATCCTGGAACATGGAAAGGAAAATATGGTGGTGTTTAGTTAACAGTTTTAGTGTTAATATTTTAGTTTTGACAAATGTACCGTTGGTTAACATTAGGAAACTCTGAATAAAGTATATGTGGGAACTCTCTGCACTATATTTATAACTTTTCTATAAAGTTGTTCCCAGATAAAAAGTTTAATTTTAAGGGCTTCCCTGGTGGCTCAGTGGTAAAGTATCTGCCTGCCAATGCAGGAGACATGGGTTTGATCTCTGGTCCAGAAAGATCCCAAATGCCATGAGGTAACTAAGCCAGTGTGCTACAATTATTGAGCCTGTGCTCTAGAGTCCCGGAGCTGCAATTACTGAGCCCAAGTGCCTAGAGCCCACGCTCTGCAATAAGAGAAGCCACCACAGTGAGAAGCCTGCACAGTGCAACTAGAGAGTAGCCACCACTTGCTGCAACTAGAGAAAAACCTTTGCAGCAACGAAGACCCAGCATAGCCAAAAATAAATTAAAAGTCGTTTTAAAAAGTTTAATTTTAAAAATGGAAAGAAATAAAGTAACTCATTGAAGCACAAGGAGAAAAAAAGTGGAGGGAAGAAAGTATAGTACATTCAAAAGGTGTGGGAAACCATCCATCTATTATACATGTAATTGGGGCCCCAGAAAGTAAAGGAGGAAAATAGAGTGGTAGAAATATTTGAAGACCTAATGACTAATTATTTGAATAAAAGACAACAAACCACAGATCCAAGAAGCTCGGAGAATCCCAAGGACAATAAATGCAAAAAACAAACAAACAAACAAACAAAACACCTAAGCATATCATAACCAAACTAAAAAGCAAAAACAGAATGACAGCAGATTTCTCATCAGAAAATATTCAAATAAGACTTAATGATATCTTTAAAGTCCTTAATGGAAAACTAAACAAGTAACAATCTCATGGCAACCTAGAATTCTATGCCCAGTTAAACATTATTCAAAAATGAAACTGAAATAAAGATATTTTTTGAGACAAAAGAAAAATCCAAGAGATCATATTGCCAGAGGATATATGCCTCTAACATTAAACAATAACAGGGGAATATTTGAACAACTCCACTCTAATAAATTTGACAACTTAGATGTACTGGACAAAATTCCTCCAATGGCACAAACTACCATCTCTCACTCAAGAAGAAATAGATAACCTGAATAATCTTGTATGTATTAAAACTGCCTTCTTAGTTTAAAATGTTTGTACAAGAAAACACAGGTTCACATGGCTTCACTAATGAACACTACAAAACAATGAAGGCAAAGCCTGAAGAAGAGAGGGAAGAGGTACTGCGCTACTTGACATTAGAATTACCATGTTAACACGTGACAAAGATATTACGAGAAAAGGAAACTATAGGCCAGTATTGTTCCTAAGCATAAATGCAAAATACCCAATACATTATTGGCAAATCAACTTGTATAACACATAAAGTAGATATAATATCATGAACATGTAGGCTTTCTCTCAAGAATGCAGTTGTTAATCAACATTCAACGACTGTATTTCACTACACTAACAGACTAAAATGAAAACTCATTTCACAAACTTCAACATTTATTTATGACAAAATTTTCATTAATTTAAAAATTACATGTAAATTCCTCAACTTAATGAAGGAGCTCGACAAACATAGCTAACATTATACTTAACAGTGGATACTGAATTCTTTCCCTGTACAATTAGAAACAAGTCGAGTGTCTGTTCTCACCTTTTCAGTTCAACATTAACTAGAAGTTCTAGCAGTAAGGCAAAAGAAAAAAGGTATACAGATTGGAAAAGAAGAAATATAACTGTTTTTATTATCTGATTTCACAATTATCTATATAGACTATCACTAGGAATCTACCAAAAAATTGGTAAGTGAGTTTATCAAAGCCACAGGACAAAAAGTCAACATACAAAAGTCAAATATATTTATAAACTATTAATGTACAGCTGAAAACTAAAATTTTAAAATACTATTTATAATAGGCTAAAAATATGAGACACTTAAGGATACACTTTATAAAATATGTGCAAGTTATGTACATTGAAAATTGCTAAGTATTGCTGATAGAAATTAAAGTAGATCTAATTACATGGAGATATATCTTATGTTCATGGATCAGAAAATTTAATGTTGGTAAGGAGTTAATCCTCTCCATGTGATCTCCAAATTCAGTGTAATCCTATTAAAAATCATGGAAAGATTTTTAGAGCAATTAACCAACAAGTATAAAGTTTATATTTAATAAGATCTAAAACAGCCAAAATGTTTTTGTAAAAGACAACAAAATTAGAGTTCTCATGTACACCTATTTGATACAACTATGTATCAAACAATGTGGTATTGATATAAGGATAAACATGTAGACCAATGCAGAAAAACAGATACTATATAAACAGACTCACTCATAAATGATGTCAATTTTTGACAATGGTGCAAAAGTAATCAATGCTGAAAGTAATTTTAAAAATTATGCTCACTACACTTAAAATGCATGAGTCCAAGAATAAGAGATAAACAATGAATCTTCTATAAGAAAACATAGGAGACAATTTTGTGACCTTGGGTTATCAAATAAATATTTCTTAGACAAAGAAATATGAACTATAAAGAAAATACAGTAGAATTTATATTTTAAAAAAGCCAAAACTTCTGTGCTTCAAAAGACAAGGCACAGACTGGGAGAAAATATTTGCAAAACATATATCTAATAAAGGTCTTGTATCCAGAATGTATAAAGAACATATGTAGTTCAACAATAAAAATACAAATGCTGGAGAGGGTGTAGAGAAAAGGGAACCCTCTTGCAGTCGGTGGGAATGTAAATTGATACAGCCACTATGGAAGACAGTATGGAGATGCCTTAAAAAACCAGGAATAAAACCACCATGTGATCCAGCAATCCCCTTCCTAGGCATATACCCTGAGGAAACCAAAATTGAAAAAGACACATGTACCCAAATGTTCATTGCAGCTCTATTTAGAATAGCTAGAACATGGAAGCAACTTAGATGTCCATCGACAGATGAACGGATAAAGCAGTTGTGGTACATATATACAATGGAATATTACTCAGTCGTGAAAAGAAACACATGAGAGTCAGTTCTAATGAGGTGGATGAACCTAGAGCCTATCATGCAGAGTGAAGTCAGAAAGAGAAAGATAAATATCATATATACTAACGCATATATATGTAATCTAGAAAGATGGTACTGATGAATTTACTTGCAGGGCAGCAATGGAGAAACAGACATAGAGAACAGACTTAAGGACATGGGGAGAGGGGAGGAGAGGGTGAGATGTATGGAGAGAGTAACATGGAAACTTATATTACCATATGTAAAATAGATAGCCAATGGGAATTTGCTGTATGTTTCAGGGAACTCAAATAGGAGCTCTGTGTCAACCTAGAGGGGTGGGATGGGGAGGGAGACAGGAGGGAGGTTCAAGAGGGAAGGGACATATGTATACCTATGGCTGATTCATGTTGATGTTTTACAGAAAACAACAAAATTCTGTAAAGCAATTATCCTTCAATTAAAAAATAAATTAATTAAAAAAAGAAACTAATGAGTGTTGCTAAGAATGTGGGAAAATTGTAACACTGCTGGTTGGAATACAAAATAATTCAGCCACTTTGATTACTTCCTATAAAATTAAAAATATATTTACCCTATAACTCAGCAATTCCACTCCTAGGTATTTACGCAAGAAAAAGAAAAATGCCTATATGCAAATGTTCAGAAGCTTAACTCAGATTTTTAAAAAAAAAAAACTGAAGACAACACAAATTTCCTTAACTGGTGAATGGATAAACACACAGTTTCAAATTCAAAGAAGAGATGGATTCACTATTCAACAATGAAAAGGAACAATGTATTGATACATGTAGATACATAGGCAGATTTCACATCATTATGCTTGGTGAGAAAAGCCAGTCACACTAAGTGCTGCCTGATTCCATTTAAATGATTTCTAATAAAGGAAAAAATATTAATGAAGGGACTGAAAACATATTAGTGGTTTCTAGAGAATCAATTAGGCAGAGGTATGAGGAACCTTTTGGAATTATGAAAATGATCTATGTTTTGATTCTGGTCATGATTATATAAATATATACTTTAAAAGGGTAAATTTTATCACACAAAATTCAGTTCAGTTCAGTTCAGTCGCTCAGTCGTGTCCGACTCTCTGCGACCCCATGAATCACAGCACGCCAGGCCTCCCTGTCCATCACCAACTCCCGGAGTTCACTCAAACTCATGTCCACAGAGTCGGTGATGCCATCCAGCCATCTCATTCTCTGTCATCCCCTTCTCCTCCTGCCCCCAACCTTTCCCAGCATCAGAGTCATTTCCAGTGAGTCAACTCGTCGCATGAGGTGGCCAAAGTGTTCCAGTTTCAGCTTTAGCATCAGTCCTTCCAATGAACACCCAGGATCAATCTCCCTTGGAATGGACTGGTTGGATCTCCTTGGGGTACAAGGGACTCTCAAGAGTCTTCTCCAACACCACAGTTCAAAAACATCAATTCTTCGGTGATCAGCTTTCTTCACAGTCCAGCTCTCACATCCATACATGACCACGGGAAAAACCATAGCCTTGACTAGATGGACCTTGGTTGGCAAAGTAATGTCTCTGCTTTTTAATATATTATCAAGGTTGGTCATAACTTTCCTTCCAAGGAGTAAGCGTCTTTTAATTTCCTGGCTGCAATCAGCATCTGCAGTGATTTTGGAGCCCCCAAAAATAAAGTCTGACACTGTTTTTCCATCTATTTCCTATGAAGTGATGGGATCAGATGCCATGATCGTTGTTTTCTGAATGTTGAGCTTCAAGCCAACCTTTTCACTCTCCTCTTTCTCTTTCATCAAGAGGCTTTTTGGTTCCTCTTCACTTTCTGCCATAAGGGTAGTGTCATCAGCATATCTGAGATTATTTATATTTCTCCCAGTAATCTTGATTCCAGCTTGTGCTTCTTCCAGCCCAGCGTTCCTCATGATGTACTCTGCATAGAAGTTAAATAAGCAAGGTGACAACATACAGCCTTGACGCACTCCTTTTCCTATTTGGAACCAGTCTGTTGTTCCATGTACAGTTCTGACTGTTGCTTCCTGACCTGCATACAGGTTTCTCAAGAGGCAGGTCAGGTGGTCTGGTATTCCCATCTCTTTCAGGATTTTCCACAGTTTATTGTGATCCACACAAAGGCTTTGGCATAGTCAATGAAGCAGAAATAGATGCTCTTCTGGAACTCTCTTGCTTTCTCATGATCCAGCGGATGTTGGCAACAAAATTATACTTCAATAAAAGTTGAAAACTGTGACAGTATTCACATAGGGTACAGTCAGCTAGGTTAGTCCTAGCACTTGATTTTGTATGTGCAGACAGTGAAATTATGAACTCCAGGAGAGAAAGTTAAAGAATTTTTTTTCCCTGTTAAGGTACAAAGAACTCTCAGATAATAACACAAAATTCTAACTTTTTTTTTTTTTACTGGAAATGAACTTAGAGATCATCCAGGATGAATACTTCACTTTACAGGTATGGAAATAAAGACCTAAAGAAGCTGGATGACTCATCCAAGAAACACAGTCCACAAGCTAGGACAGAATGACCCTCAGAAAAATCCTACTAGATCTATCCCAAATTGTAAGCAAGTCATCCAAATGAATCTAAGCAATCCTAGGAGCTAATGTTACAAGCTAAATCTCACCAAGAAACAAAAGCTCCACACCAGACCTTCAAAATACTGCAAAACAATGTAATTATGATCCTGCGGGTTGGTGAAGGAAGTTTTATTTCAAGGCTAACTGACCTTCAAATGTCAGAGAAATAAAGAGTCTAACATTTCTCATTTCTCACTGATATGTGTTCTAACAGCTAGCTCAATTTGTCAGTGCATTTTGCCTAATCAGTAATATTAAAATACTCATAACAAAGTCATGAAGAGGAAGGGCAATGACTGTTCCATTGTTTCCCATGATAGGTCAGGTGATTCCGAACTTTTAGATTCAAACACTTTGAAGTCTAAAAGAGGAACATCATCAGATGTGAACACAGGCTATGAACAAACAGATACAAGATTATTAATTAATTTCTTCCCATTCTTCCATCCCCTTCTTCCAGCCTGCTCGCTTCTACTCCTACCATCTATAATACTCATATTTACAGATGTGATCTCTTTCCCTTGCCATCAATAATTAACACATTCTGTACTTGTCTTTGCAATAGAAACCCAGTCAACCAGGGGTTCAAACAATTTTAAAAGTGTGATCATTTTTATACATCAATTTGGCTAGGCTATGGTGTCCAGGTGTTTGGTCAAACAGCAGTTGAGATGTTGCTGTGAAGATATTTTTTCACTTTTCACTTTCACACATTGGAGAAGGAAATGGCAACCCACTCCAGTGTTCTTGCTTGGAGAATCCCAGGGACGGGGGAGCCTGGTGGGCTTCCATCTATGGGGTCACACAGAGTCGGAAACGACTGAAGTGACTTAGCAGCAGCAGCAGCAGCATTTACAATGGGCAGACTTTAAACAAAGTAGACTGCCCTCCATAATGTTGATGTGATCAAATCCAGTTAGCTGAAGACCTTAAAAACAAAGACATGTTTTTTGAAGAAGGAATTCTGCCTTAAGACTGCAACTTGGAAACTCTGCCTGAGTTTCCACCTGTTGGCCTGCTCTCCAAATTTCAAACTTCCAGCTCCCACGATCACAAGAAAGTCAATTTCTTAAAATAAATCTCACCTTATTTCTGTTTCTTTCTGTGTGTGTGTGTTTGTACATGTGTATATATACAAACATATACGTTATGTGTGTATTGTGCATGTTCTGTTTCTCTGAGGAACTCTAATCCATAGAGCTCATAATTTTCATTTACCATCAGACACTTTAGCTTCTTCTAGCCTTCTACTCCACTGTCCTTACTTCAGTTCAGTTCAGTTCAGTCGCTCAGTCGTGTCCGACTCTTTGCGACCCCATGAATCACAGCACGCCAGGCCTCCCTGTCCATCACCAACTCCTGGAGCTCACTCAAACTCATGTCCATCGAGTCGGTGATGCCATCCAGCCATGTCATTCTCTGTCGTCCCCGTCTCCTCCCACCCCCAATCCCTCCCAACATCAGACTCTTTTCCAGTGAGTCAACTCGTCGCATGAGGTGGCCAAAGTATTGCAGTTTCAGCTTTGCATAAGCCCTTCCAATGAACACCCAGGATTGATCTCCTTTAGAATGGACTGGTTTGACCTCCTTGCAGTCCAAGGGACTCTCAAGAGTCTTCTCCAGCACCACAGTTCAAAAACATCAATTTTTTGGCGATCAGCTTTCTTCACAGTCCAACTCTCACATTCATACGTGATCACGGGAAAAGCCATAGCCTTGACTAGATGGACCTTGGTTGGCAAAGTAATGTCTCTGATTTTTAATAGGCTATCTAGGCTGGTCACAACTTTCCTCCCAAGGAGTAAGCGTCTTTTAATCTCCTGGCTGCAATCAGCATCTGCAGTGATTTTGGAGCCCAAAAATATAAAGTCTGACACTGTTTCCACTGTTTCCCCATCTATTTCCCATGAAGTGATGGGACTAGATGCCATGATCTTTGTTTTCTGAATGTTGAGCTTCAAGCCCAAGTTTTCACTCTCCTCTTTCACTTTCATCAAGAGGCCTTTGAGTTCCTCTTCACTTTCTGCCATAAGGGTGGTGTCATCTGCATATCTGAGATTATTGATATTTCTCCTGGCAATCTTGATTCCAGCTTGTGCTTCTTCCAGCCCAGCGTTCCTCATGATGTACTCTGCATATAAGTTGAATAAGCAGGGTGACAATATACAGCCTTGACGTATTCCTTTTCCTATTTGGAACCAGTCTGTTGTTCCATGTCCAGTTCTAACTGTTGCTTCCTGACCTGCATACAGGTTTCTCAAGAGGCAGGTCAGGTGGTCTGGTATTCCCATCTCTTGAAGAATGTTCCACAGTTTATTGTGATCCACACAGTCAAAGGCCTTGGCATAGTCAATAAAGCTGAAATAGATGTTTTTCTGGAACTCTCTTGCTTTTTCCATGATCCAGCGGATGTTGGCAATTTGATCTCTGGTTCCTCTGTCTATTCTAAAACCTGCTTGAACATCTGGAAGTTCACAGTTCACATATTGCTGAAGCCTGGCCTGGAGAATTTTGAGCATGAATTTACTAGCATGTGAGATGAGTGCAATTGTGCGGTAGTTTGAGCATTCTTTGGCATTGCCTTTCTTTGGGATTGGAATGAAGACTGACCTTTTCCAGTCCTCTGGCCACTGCTGAGTTTTCCAAATTTGCTGGTGTATTGAGTGCAGCACTTTCACAGCATCAATTTTCAGGATTTGAAATAGCTCAATTGGAATTCCATCACCTCCACTAGCTTTGTTCGTAGTGATGCTCTCTAAGGCCCACTTGACTTCACATTCCAAGATGTCTGGTTCCAGGTGAGTCATCACACCATTGTGATTTTCTTCGTCGTGAAGATCTTTTTTGTACAGTTCTTCTGTGTATTCTTGCCACCTCTTCTTAATCTCTTCTGCTTCTATTAGGTCCATACCATTTCTGTCCTTTATCGAGCCCATCCTGGCATGAAATGTTCCCTTGATATCTCTAATTTTCTTGAAAAGTTCTCTTGTTTTTCCTATTCTGTTGTTTTCCTCTATTTCTTTGCATTGATCGCTGAGGAAGGCTTTCTTATCTCTCCTTGCTATTCTTTGGAACTCTGCATTCAGATGCTTATATCTTTCCTTTTCTCCTTTGCTTTTCGCTTCTCTTCTTTTCACAGCTATTTGTAAGGCCTCCTCAGATAGCCATTTTGCTTTTTTGCATTTCTTTTCCATGGGGATGGTCTTGGTCCCTGTGTCCTGTACAATGTCATGAACCTCCGTCCAGAGTTCATCAGGCACTCTATCTATCAGATCTAGTCCCTTAAATCTATTTCTCACTTCCACTGTATAATCAAAAGGGATTTGATTTAGGTCATATCTGAATGGTCTAGTGGTTTTCCCTACTTTCTTCAATTTAAGTCTGAATTTGGCGATAAGGAGTTCGTGATCTGAGCCACAGTCTGCTCCTGGTCTTGTTTTTGCTAACTGTATAGAGCTTCTCCATTTTTGCCTGCAAAGAATATAATCAATACTTAGCTGGCAGCTTTTGTCCATATGATCATGGTAGCAAGGTAGTTATTGCACCATCAACATCATTACTGTGTTTTAGAAAATAGGAAAAATTAAAGACACATGATATTGAGTTAAAAACTCAACAGTGAGCTGAGTCTATCCTTTTAAAGAAATTTCGCAGAACTACCCTCCAGCAACTTTCACTTCTATCATATTAGCCTTAACTATGTCCCATGGCCGTCATTAGCTGCAAGAGAAGCTGGAAAACGTCGCTTTTTTAGCTGGGCACGATGCCCAAACAGAGTAGGTGTTCTATTCTAACAGAAAGGAAGAGATACTGGATAATCTAAAAGCAGTGTCTGCCATACCCCTTCAATCTGTGGATTGGTCCTTAAATTTACTTTGGTTTTTAGGTTCACTTGAGTGACTGAACTGAACTGAACTGAATGATCATTTCATTATTGGAATGTTACTTTCGCTCAGATATTATTTTGGTCTTCCACTGTTCAAGGATTACTCATCTTTCCCAAAGATGATGATCATCCCATCTTCCTCCCCTTTCCCCATATGCCCTCTCAGTTTAGTTCAGTCGGTCAGTCACGTCCGACTCTTTGCAACCCCATGGACAGCAGCACTCCAGGCTTCTCTGTCCATTACCAACTCCTGGAGCTTGCTCAAACTCATGTCCATTGAGTCGGTGATGCCATCCAACCACCTCATCCTCTGTCGTCCCCTTCTCCTCCCGCCTTCAATCTTTCCCAGCATCTGGGTCTTTTCCAAGGAGTCAGTTCTTCTCATCAGGTGGCCAAAGTGTTGGAGTTTCAGCTTCAGATGAATATTCAGGACTGATTTCCTTTTGGATTGACTAGTTTGATTTCCTTGCAGTCCAAGGGACTCTCAAGAGTCTTCTCCAACACCACAGCTCAAAAGCATCAATTCTTTGGTGCTCAGCTTTCTTTATAGTTCAACTCTCACATCCATACATGACTACTGGAAAAATCATAGCTTTGACTAGATGGACCTTTGTTGGCAAAGTAACGTCTCTGCTTTTTTATATGCTGTCTAGGTTGGTCATAGCTTTTCTTCGCAGGTGTCTTTCAATTTCATGGCTGCAGTCACTATCTGCAGTGAATTTGGAGCCCAAGAAAATAAAGTCTCTCACTGTTTCCATTGTTTTTCCATCTATTTGCTATGAAGTGATGGGACCAGATGTCATGATCTTAGTTTTTTGAATGTTGAGTTTTAAGCCAGCTTTTTCACTCTCCTCTTTCACCTTCATCAAGAAGCTCTTTAGTTCCTCTTCACTTTCTGCCATTAAGGGTGGTATCATCTGCATATCTGAGTTTATTGATATGCCCTCTGCTCCATACATACTCACCCCATGGAACTAACACTTTATTCAAAGCAACTGGAAACATGGAAAGTAATTAGTATTTCATGGTTAATGAGTCTACTAGAAAACATACACTCTCCTAATATTGAAGATTCAGGGTTACAGCTAATAATTGTCAACTTGGTTGGAAAACATTTCACAAGGAAAGAAGATGCCTAAGTTTAGAGGACACAGGAGTAGCTAGGAAATTCATTTCCCGAAAGATTATTATGATGAGCTAGCTCAAATCTATTAACTGCTTGAGATCACAAGAAATTAATACATAAGGCACAGTTGCTTATCTCTAGGAGATGGTACCACTGGGACTGATTTCTGTCTGTCAGAAATAATCAGTAATTATGAAGACAATACAAAATCAAACAAAGAAACTTTTAAAAATTGCCCTAAAGGGGCATGTGTAAGAGAGGTAATTAACTTTCTTTAAACTATAAGTGAAAACCCTTGTGGCAGAAGATGGCTATTAAATCTACCATGTAAATTCTCTATCCTCAACATTTCAGCATTCATCTTTTTTTCTTGGAATTTCACTGCCATTTCTTTGGATCCCACCTTTCACATATAGCTACATGTATTCTTTATGTTGATCTTATCACATACCACTACTATTTTGATTATATGTGTGAATGTGATCATGTCCATCTACTGCCTAAAATCTTCTTCTGTGGGTCTCTGTAGCTTTCAAAATAAAGCCAGAAGTCTCAGTTTAATACACAATGATATTCATGACCTGTCTCCTACCTTCTTTTCTTGGCTCAGCTCCAAGTGACCCTGCCTTTCTCACTCTCTATACATAAAAAGATAATCCATCCATTCATTGAATATATATACTTATAAATATATATGTTCATTAAATATGCTGAATGCATACTGTGTGCAAGGCATTGTACTAGGTATAACAGTTTAAAAATGGTACCCATCATTTAAGACTATTGTCTCATGGTTTTGAGTTTGAAATGACTCAGCTCAGTAGCTTTTATTCCGAGTTTCTCACATGGTTTCTGTGATTTCAATCCCCAAGTTTTTGTGCCATCTCAAAGTCTTCCTAATTGATGTGTCTGGGCTGGGAAGTCATTGGCAGCTGGAAGCTGGAGCAGTTGGTGTTCCTCAGGCATCTCTGCCATCTTTGTATGTTTGTTTCAGCATAGCAGCTTTGAATAGGCTAGGCTTCTTCTATGGTGGCCCAGGACTTCAAAGGCACATTTTTAAGAAAGAAGTGGAGGAAGTCATATCGTCTTTTATGACCTAGCCTTGCCAGTCACATGGTGTCACAGCTACTATACTTTATTAATGAGGCAGTTCCCCAGGCCTACCCAGGTTCAAGGGGAAGGGATACAGACCCAATCTTTTGATAGAGGAGTGGTAAGGCTGTGATTCATGGGGTCGCAAAGAGTCGGTCACGACTGAGCGACTGAACTGAACTGAAGGTTCTAGAAAGTTTGTAGGACTGGAAACATTGTTGCCAATATTTTGAAAAACACAATCTGCCACAGAAATCTTTTCAGAAGAAGTAACTTGTTTCCTCACACTCCTATGCTTTCATAAATGCTGTTCACACTTCCTAAAGTGTCTTTGCCTCTTTTTGATTAACTTAGTAATACTCATTTGGTAAAACTTATCTCCAGTTTATCTTCCTTTGAGAAGAAAAGTTCTTGGACCACTACCTGTCATGTCATACCCACTGTCACTCCAATGCTTCTCCTCATATCCTGCTGCATTTGCAAGCCATGGATAATCCTAGCACCCTTTTCACAATATATTGTGGTAGATGATCTCTTAACTCCATAACTGAATCCAAAATTCTTAAAGATAAAAATCTCTGTTCAATTTTCCATTGTCGGGAGATTATTTAGTACTTAAAGTACTTAAATGAGTTAATGTGAAAGCAAATCAAATTGTCAAGAATATAGCTAAGTATAGAAATGTTTGTTAAACTTTTTGCTAGGATTTTAGGTAGTCTAGATAGGAAGTGAGAATAACAAATACAAAGGAAAGAAACAGGGAGGCAGAAATCTAGTTTCTACATGTACTAAATCACATGTACTAAGTTGTGAGAGGATCACTTCCCATCAAATCTATGACTAGGGCAAATGAGCATGTTAAGTGTTATGCATTTTATAGCCAAAAGAACAAGAAAACAAAGTTTTGTGGATTTTTACTCAGGCAGTTTATGTACATTCATATCAAAGATATGAATAGATGTTATCTCTATTTTGCAGGTAAGGAAACTAAGACTTGAGCATACAAGTAATTATTCTAAAGCACGGCACTCAATTATTATTGCTCTTCTAGATGTAAATGACAGAACCAGGATACAAACTATCTGTCTGACTGCAAAATTTATTCTTTCTCCCATATTATTCTCTGAGTAAGTTTCCATAGCTCTTAATTTCTAGTCTCAAATGAGACTGGATCTCCATGATGGCAAATTTCCACTTATTTGTGGATGTCCTTTTAGAACTTTTAATTTTTCAAGAAAGCAGTTGCCATAGAAGTCCAGACCATACGGGTCTACCTCTTCTGTTTGTTCTTTTGTCTATTACTTCCTCTCTTAAGATTTTTAGGTGCTAGAGTAGAAGAAAAAAAAGACTGAGGTGGAGATATGAGAAAGATTCTATGACCTTAATTACAGATGAAGGACTCTGACAATGTAAGTAGATGCACAATTCTACTTTTCATCTTAAGTGTTACCAGAGGCATTCTGGTGTCTCAATATCTTTTAACCATTTCTAATATCTCATATTTTTCAACTGGAATTGCAGCAATAATGTATCATCTTGGTTTTGGCTGACTCCTTTAAGGTAATGCTACTAGGATAAATAACTTTTATACAGAAAATGTTACAGAATATGTAGGATGCAGTTCCCTCCTGTATGTGTCACTCAGTTGTCTTCTCCAACTTTTACTCTTCTTAAAATCTGCAAGATTAGACCATAAAACAATTCAAGAGTAGAATGATTCAAGTTATTTTATAACGGTTATAATCAGAACAATACGGGAACTTCCCTGGCGGTTCAGCCGTTAAGACTCCATGCTTCCAATGCAGGGGATGTGGGATCGATCCCTGGTTGGGGAACTAATATCCTAAATGCTGTGTGGTACGTACATCCCATCCCCCTCAAAAAAACAAAACAGTAATTAACCAATCCAAGCTGATGTCTTTAAAACATTAACAATGCTTATTAATAATTTCTTCATTTAGAAAAAAATGTAGAAAAGGAAATATCCTTTAAGTTTTTTCTCTTTATTGGCTAACACATAAGAAATTATAAAATTTTTAGATATTTATACAGGTCAAATCTAATTAGCCACATGTAGTTGATGCAAAAGATCATATATTTCTAAGTTGAAAAACATTTTTATTGTTAACAATTTAGGGTATTCCTTGTAGTTTCTTCTATGCACTAACAAAGCTATTTGAGAATGAGTCCATTAAACCCCTTTCATCTTGCTATACGACTGTTTTTTCTGGTGAAGAGATTGTACTTGGCAGATTCCCATAGGAATAAATTATTTCAAGACCAAGAGATCACATAACTCCTCAGCATATCCAGCACCCTAATTTGGGGAAGAATAGTAACTATCTTTTCAAAATTGTTGAGAGAATATGAGATTTGACTTTTAAAAATTAGAATCATACTTAATAGAAGAATTCAGTTATTATTCCATTGATAACAAAGAATCTCTTAAAATAAGAATAACCACTTCCTATTTTTTTAATTTGTTTTTGAGTTCAGATTGTATTGTTCTGAATTTTCCTGAATCGTGATCTAGCCATTCTGTTTCAAACAGCACCAGTGGCTTTTGTTTTTAAACAGTATGAAGAATTCATCTTGTCTCATGAATAAAACAACTGCCTGAATTTCTCTCCTACCGTGAGTTTCTATTTATTTTTTTCTTGAAGACAACCATGAAATCAATGCACTAATTACCCTTCCAATACCCTTGCCTCTGAATTCTGTTCCACAAATGCAGCTACATGGAACAACCAGTCAATGAACTGCTTACTGTTGAATGCCACACTTCTTAGCTACTTGATCATAATTCAATGTCTATTAAAATAAAAAGAAGTGTTTTGTGGTTGAAAACATGATTCTTCACTCTGTTGTTTGAATTGTTACTATATTTACATATTAAGCTCCCTTCAGGTGACTTTTCAGTTATTTAAAAATACATAAAATTATTGAGAAACACCAATTAAGCTGAGTGTCTAGTAAAGACTTATTTGGATATAGTCCCAGATAATGTCCTTGGCTAATGGGATAAAAGAAAATTAAGCAACATGATTTCTAGTAAATGTGATTTGATCTTGTAACATGCTCTCAGTTGAAAATACTCTAGCTATATGGCAACCCAAAGCTAATGCCAGCGTTCAAAATGCATACAAAAGTGTACATGTATGTGTGTATCAGGAGATGCATAGAAAATTAAATTTTGGATACAGAAACTTTTTTTGACCAAAAATATTTACCTATAGAAAACAATGACTCAAAAAAAAAAAAAAAATAGTACAGTTATCACATCTAACCAAAATGATCTATTCTGTTACTTTTAACCGCTTACTTGGGATTCAAGTCAGAAACTTCTAACAGTAATTGTTTTGGGGAAAGGGGGACATTCTTTTCATTTAAGTAACGTTTTTACTATTTGAAATTGTATACAATATTTATGTATTACTTTTTAACAAATTTTAAACCTAAGTTGAAAGTGGTATCTTTTAAAACAAAACGTTTTTAAAACATAATTTTAAGATTAATTTTTTGTTATAATAACTATTCTTTTAAAAATGAAGCTTTGAAGGGTTCTGAGAAAAATTGGTTAGATCTAAGTCCATCTACAGGATGTCAAATTGAAATGGGTCTGCCAGGATGCTTCGGCTCAAGGATCAATTTATTCACGGAGAGGAAATTATGTACATACAAACTTCAGTTTGGGGGTTTTTCCATAGTTCACAGAGTCAAACCGAGATGATCTGGAATCCGTGAACAACTGGCAAGAAAGCGTTCTCAATATATGTTTTTGAGTGCCTGCATAACTAATTTTAGAATATTTTCCGGGTTCTGAGTCTTCTCATATGGTACAAACATGAAGGAGAAGTCGGCAGCTCAGAAGGAATAGGGCCTAAGACAGAAGCTTTAGAGAGCATCAGTGCCAAGAGAGAGAAGCTTAAAGGGAAGGAATAAGATGACTGAGACGTCTGACCAAGACTGAATAAGAGAAGTCTGCTGTGAACTGCCTTCTTTCTCTTCTCAAAGCCATCTTCTATCTGTGTCCACGATTTCTTGTCTCCTTTTAGTTTCAGAGGAAGACTTATCCCCTTCTGGCTCTTGAGAATTCTTGGTCCTATGCACTCTTCTCATCTTCTTCATCAACAGCTTGTCTTCTGCAATGAATACACTGCATTATGAGATTTACCCCTGGAGTGTGTCTTTAATATGTCAGTGGCCCCAATGTTTACCTTTCTTGTGGTTCACACCTTGGGCTGTGCCTACCCACAGTGACTCTCGACCATAGTCCTCGCTCAGCTCAATGGGCCAATATCGTGCAAACAGAAACTTGAAAACGGTTTCAATATTAGAATTTGCCCTCTATTGCTACCCTTAGGAAGCATTGCAACCACACTTTATTCCAAAGACAGCTATCAAGAAACCTAGGGATTTAGTCTTAATCCTGCCAGTATCTCCTACATCAATGAGAAAGCAAGTCACCTTTCTTTAAGAGCCTATGTAATCATCCTTTACTGTGATCCAAAATTGTCTTTAACGTGACTCCAGTCCTTTGTCAACTCAGTTTTTGTTTAATGCCTTGTCCATCAGTATCTGTCCTCTTCTAAGTGGAAACTGAACTCTTAAAGGTCAATGTCTTTGCCAAATCAAATAAGTGTATCAAATTTATTCACTTTAAATTCTCTGGCTTATTTGATACAAGTAGCCATTCTTTTATTTTCAGTTATCTCTTTTACTCCCTGCACCTGTTTCAAAAACTTACTACCTTCATTTTTGTACTTCTCTAATTTTATAGTTTTTAAATGGAGTTATGTAGAATTCAAATAGATTTATATATTATTGGTTATACTGGAAAGCAAAGGTATACATATATGATTTAGGGGTGTCCATGATGTTGTTGTTTAGTTGCTAAGTCATGTCCAACTCTTTTGAGACCTCATGGACTGTAGCCCGTCAGGCTCCTCTACCCATGGAATTTCCTAGGCAAGAATACTGGAATGGGTTACCATTTCCTTCTCCAGGGGATCTTCCCAGCCCAGGGATCAAACCTGTATCTCCTGCATTGGCAGGCAGGTTTTTTATTTTTCTTTTTAAACCACTGATCCACCTGGGAATTCCAGGGGTATCCATACTTTTAATCAATCAAATGGTCTGTAAGCTAAAATGGATTTGCTACTTCATTCATTTACCTGAGAATATTCAATATGCCAGGCTCTGTTCTAGACACTGAGCAGAGAATAATGATTAAAACAGATACAATCTCTGACCTCATGAAAGTTAATTCTATCTGGAAAAGCAGAAAATAAAAACAAATTATATGTCATATTTTCTGACAGAGGAAAGGGCTGTGAAGAAAAAAAGTGAAGCAACTAGGAGATAGAGTGGAAAAAATAGTATTTTACATAGGTTGGTCAGGCAGTTTTCCATGGGGTACTGAGATTTGAACAGAAGCCTGGATAAGGTGAGAAAGTTATCCACATGGATAGTGGGGAAGTGAGCATTTCTGGAAACAATGTTGGGGTTCATTGTTGCAGTAGAAACATGCTTTGTGCCCATAAACAATACTCATGAGTCATTATGGCTGATGAGAGCAAATGAGAGGTGAGTATTTGGGAAGTGAAACAGAGAAGTTCGCAAGGGACGGGTTAGGGAGGCCTCGTAGACTATGGTTAGACCCTCAAGGGCACCAAGACAGTTTCCCTTTCTTCTTGGAAATTCACTACAGGAATCTTGTCAGCCTATCTTGGTTGAATGAGACTGGATTTCAGATTATCACACATTTGGGTAACTATTGTGAGAGGTTCGGTAAGTTACAGTTGTAGAGCCTTGAGCAAATTGTTTTATTTTTCTGATCTTTACAACTGGTATTCAATGACCCAGCTGATGGAATTTTTAAGTTAATATGACATATGAATGCACCTACCTTAGTGCTAGCACGAAGTAGATGCTCAATAACTGCTAATTTTCATGCCTCTTTACACACCTTCTCTAAGAAAATTTAGATCTTCTCATGACTTCAACTCCTACCTCTATGAAGTGATCCTCAGATCTGTCCCTCAGGTTCTATCATTCATTTTTCAATAGTGTGTTTTCTTTCATTATTTTCATATGCCTACCTAGATGTTCCGGTAACACCTCAAACTAAAAAAATCACCTTTCCCCTAAAACTGTGATCAAAATCTCAATTGCTCCAGAGTAACAAACTGAATAAAAAGACTTGCTCTGCTGGAAACCGTTCCGTGTCAGCTCCCTGATCATAGTGTGCCCAGCCCTGTGGATCTTTACCCACTACACGTGCTCAGTTCTCACCTATCAGCTCAAGGGAACCCATGGGAAGTCCATGGTACTCTTTCTCTGGGTAACTTCTTTCTGACACTCTGCTCTGAAATTCTAGCTATATCAATCTCCCGAAACCGTTTCTGAACTTAAAGAAACCACCATGATCTGCTTGGGTTTTCCCTCCAGGCATCATATCCCAGAAAGTGCCTTCTGGAAGAAAGGTGAGGTAATCCCAGGGCTCACTGCATTTGTTTCCCTTCTCTTGGGGATTTCTGCAACTCAATGTCTGATATCCAATGTTTGAAAGCTGCTGTTTCATATATTTTGTGCCGTATTCTAGTTGTTTACAGCAGGAGGGCAAGTTTGTTCTCAGTGCTAACTTAAAAAAGTGCACAATGTGAGAGCTGTGGGTTAAGTTTTATTGGGGGCAAAATGAGGACTATAGTTTTGGAGACGGCATTTCAGACAGTTGTGAGAAACTGCTCCCAGGAGATAGGGGGAAGGTCAGTATATATGCAATTTTGGTGAAGGGCAAGTACATACAATGAAACACATATTTTTTACATAAGATTGCTGCTAGTCACAAGGAACAGACGTCACCATGAAGGAATTTAGTGCTTTTCTAGATCTGAGGAGATGCAAGAATTGGGTTCATAAAAGTAGCTCTGGAAAATATCTAACTCTCCAAAGACCTGTTCTGCCAGCTTTCCCCAAGCACAGAGTGCCTGGTTCCTGATCTCTACCCTGAACTCCTTTCAGGGGATGGTGAAGGTCAGCAACTGCAGCAGCACCTGATTTAATCCTTATAGAGGTAGATGGTAAGTGCCAATTTGTAGTCGACTTCAGTAACTTCACAAAAATAGAAGCCCATTGCTACTTATTTAGTAGAAACCCACTGCAGTATACAGAACGCTCAAACATTTTCACACATGGATTTCTTACACAGTTCTTCAGAGAAAAATGATGTGTTTGGAGATAGGACCTCAGGAGGAGCAATTTGTTCCAGCCTGAGGCCACACTTACTGAGACTATACATTCTGTTTTGCATGTCTCATCTTTATGGCCAGGTCTCCCTCATCCAGCACTGGGTCATTCCGGAACCAGGTCCATTTTGACCGACAGGCAGCAAGCCAAATGTTGAGTTGCCGAAAACTGGCAAGGCAGCCAAGTGAGGAGACTGGGATGCCTCACACCCACCTTCCCAAAGCAGGAGCTGGAGGACTGGGGATAACAAATGAAGAAGCAGGGTAGTCTGGGGCGTGGGGAACCTGGGGAGAGGCGATTGGAAAAAAAAAGTTGCAGGTAAACGTTGTTCTGCGCAGTCGTAACTAAACTTCAGGCCTCTTATGTTCCAAAACGGAGGTTTTAGCACACTCTAGGGATGGAGCTTTCAGCACTCTGATGTCAAAAGGTTGACAAGGGGACACTCACACATGCCTAGTTAGAGGGTCAGTAATCCCATCCAGTCTTAAGCAGCTCACCTCAAGTGAGACACAACTGACTCCAAGTTCTTGGGGAAAAAAACCTCCAGCAAACATCTTATTGTTTATGCCAGCGGTCCCCGATCTTTGGCACCAGGGACCGGCTTCATGGAAGACAATTTTTTCATGGACATGGGGGCAGAGTGGTTTCTGGATTATTCAAGCCCATTACATTTATTGTGTACTTGATTTCTATTATTATTATATAAGCTCCACCTCAGATCATCAAGCATTAGATCCTGGAGGTTGGGGACCCCAGGTTTATGCTATGTGCCACTTACAGGATATGCAAGTCCTTTGTAGCAACAATTATGACTTTTATTAGTGAAGGCAGCTGACATTGATTTGACTAATTACCACAGTTGTAGGGGTACACAGAAGATGCATAGAAGGTATTCGAAAAGATAAGTCTCCACTTCTTTGTTCTCTCTTTTTATTTCTTCCTTTGGGCCTATGAATAAGCAACTGCCATTATATAATTTTTTCCACTTTTGAAAGTCCACATCATTTATGTTATTTCATTCATTTCCTTGTATTTCTCATGGCTTTACTATTAAAAGAGGTCTATTATTTTCTATTAAAGTGGCTAAAGCTTATTCAAGCCTTACCTATCATTTTGGAAGGTACATTTGATTTTTAAAAAATTCATATAAAACTCTAGTTACCCAACTCTATTTACCTGTAAGACCAAGAATGCAACTCCACTAAGGGACAGTTTTAAGTCTTGGGGAAAAAAAAGCATGAGGAATGTTAGAGCCATGTTTCGCATTTACAAAGTCTACTTGCCTGCATCTTTAAAATTAGTTTATTCCTTTCACACTGTTGTATCTAGCCCAATGCTTGATGAATATGTTTCAAAAGCTTATTTCTCTTATTATTCTTCAGGTCTTAAATCAAGGTTTTATGAAAGGGTGGGGGGTGGAAATGTGCCTGTAATAGCCTTAGGTGGTGATTTTCATGTTGTTCAGAGTCCTGATATTTAGAGTCTTTTCAAATTCCAAATTGAGACATAGTCATTATGGACAATAGCTCAGAAGAAACCTCTCTACTGCTAATGCAGTTGTTAAGTGTATTGTTTTGAAAATGAAGACTTATGATTTGCACAAGTTCTCCCATCTGCACTCATGCCACTTTTGAATTGCATAAAATAACAGAAAAATGATAGCATGAATCTTTTGTATGTGAAGCCATTCTTTTCCTTTCTGGAATGCAATATGTGTATCTTCTTATTCATACTGAAGTGCCTCATTCAAAACACAGAGGCAATTGTACAATAATTCTCACTTGGGATGAGGTTTCGTACAATTGAATAACATCTCGACTTCTCAGCGTGAAGTTAATTTATGTAATTTGTTACACTTTAGGATAAAATAATATATGTACATATCTATCATATCCTCGTTCTTTTTTAAAAAGCAAAATTTTAATCCTTGTTCGAACAATGTCCAATCACTTTAATTTCACAGGGACATATATGCTTTCATTGCAGCCCCATTAGTGCAGACAGTGGCTTCCTGCCCGGCAATACAGAAAAGAGAGATCAATTGTGTCCTTGTTTCCTCAAAAATTTCAGAGACTTTCAACTGTTTTCAGACTTTTTATAGACATATAAGTAAAAGATAAGAAATAAAGACAAACTCAAAAGCAAATAAGATACTTAATACTCTCACATTTTAATCTCTTTCTATGATTTGTAAGTACCTTGGATCAAGGAAAATGATTTGTTTTGTGATTTAGCCAGAATAATTCTACATTGTCTTAGAAACTGGGCTATCCCATAATGTGTTTTCTCCTGAAGTGTGGTACTTCACCAGATTAAATAATAGAACATACTTCATTTTAAAAATGAGTCATAAAACCTTAATAAACAACCAGCAATGCATACCTCATCCAGACAAGTGTGATTATCCATTTCTCATAAGACTTTGAAGATTATAGATTCATTTGAAAACTTCTTACAAACATTTATATAGCTAGTCTTTATTTTTCATGATTTATTTAGCATCATTTAAAATGTAGCAATTTAATATTTTTAAAAAGGAAACAACTTTTCTTTCAATGCTCTCACATATATGTTCATCCTTGCCATTTCACTTTCTGTTCTGTTTTCTGTAATCTTCTGGAAAGGTGAAAAACTAAGACATGAAACTAATACAGACTCAAGAAAGTCAAATGCCATGAACTTAGTATTATTCATTCTGGGCTTCCCAGGTGGCTCAGTGGTAAAGAATCCACCTGCCAATGTAGGAGACATCGGTTTGATCCCTGATCTAGGCGGATCCCACGTGCTGCAGAGCAACTGGGCCCATGGACCACAACCGCTGAGTGTTTGCTCTAGAGCCCAAGAGCTGCAAAAAGAGAAGCCCCTGCAGTGAGAAGCCCACACACCGCCAACAAGAGAGTCGCCCTTGCACTTGCTAACTAGACAAGGACTGCACCTGCACGCAGCAACCAAAAACAAATAAAAAAATAACATTAATCATTTCAAAATGACTGTTTTTCGAAAATAAACTATCTTTCCTATGAGAGTGATTGTTTTAAAAACTGAACTTATCAGTCAAATTTTGTCTCATGCCATTTATTCATATCTTTACTCAGACTGTAAGAACTCTTAAATAGTTTTTCCTCACAGACTTCTTCCTGCGTCCTCCAGATAATTCTATTATAATGCTTATCATACATATTATAGGTAATTATTTGCTTAACTACTACTTTTCTTCTAAGTGGTGACCTTCCTGGAGTTAGGGAAAATGTCTTCATTGTAAACAGGTCCTGAAACACAAAACCTTTCTTCTCACAGTAAATCATCCCGAGTATTTGTTAACTAAATGAATATGGCGTAACAAAATCCATACACAATTATTGCTGCCTTTTTGATGCATTCTACAAACTGTCTTAACACTTGAAAGCAGCTCCATTCCTTCCTACTAGTCTTAGAAATTCTTTAACTGATTCTTTTGAAGTTTCCTTTGAAAAGTCCTTGCTAATATTTTTCCTGTAAAGACAGAAGTAAGTGAGAAAAGATGTCACCTTTCTGGAGCCCTGAAACCAGTGATGGAAGGATTTGGCAATAGTTTATTACTTTTTTAGTCCACATTGTAGCTTTCTATAAGCTGAGGAGATAAGAAGGTATACAAGAGAGAAACTATGCATCAGACCTGATTTTTAAAATTCCTTTTCTGAGGAAGATGTATTATCATTACCCCTACCACAGGAGTATTAATCATGTTACTTGAGGAGTCATGAAGTCAATGTAATTATCTTGAAAGCCACTGCCTGCCATGGGGATATATATTATCCAGGGAGTTATATTCAATCGGAAGTTAGGAGGCGAAGGTGGTAATACTCAGTCACCCTCAGCCTCCCACACACCTCCCATTCTCTTCTCTTTCCACCTTTTGAATCCACAGTGGGAATCAGAAATAGTCCAGGTGGAATGTGGGTTTTCAATAACAGTTTGCAAGAATTAACACACTCTCAATCCTGTCTACCAAAAAGACAACTCAGGGTTTCCCATGAGTTTTTAGCCATGTGTATTAGTGAATGCTCTCCAGACAAAGAGAACCAATAGAATGTAGATGATGGGTGGATGGATGGATGGATTGATGGATAGATAGGGGTCTTCTTAAGGAATAGGCTCACATGAATACAGAAGCTACCAAGTACAAAGCCTGCAGGGTGAGCCATTAGGCTGGAGACCCAGGGAAGAATCCATGTTGCAGTTCAAGTCAGAATGCCATCTGCAGGCAGAATTACTTCTTGCTCAGGCTAGCTGAGCCTTTTGTTCTATTCAGGCCTTCAACTGATTGCATGAGACCCATCCACATTAGGGTGAGTAAAATATTTTTCTCCAAGTCCATCAATTTAAATGGTAATCTCATCTGGGAAAAAAAAATTCACTTTCATGGTTGACCAAATCTCTGGGTACTGTGGCCCAATCATGTTGACACATAAAATTAAACATCACACCAGGTAATATTTACCTGGGCCTTTGCCCTCTAACTCTTCTTCTGCATGGACCTGGGGATGTGAAATCACAGGCCAACATGCCACTGGTCTAAGCAGGCCTGATTGGATTGATAGGACTATACTAAGGGTGCCCTGGGTCTCCAGCTCTGTATTTTATAATTCTGCTCACTTTTTATACCTGTTATACAAAGTAAAATGCCATGCTGCTTCCTTCTCATACCTCCTTCCAGCTCCAGTCACAGAAACAGAATGATAAATAGTACAAAAGATAGTGAAGGACAAAGAAATTGGATTAAATAACCTCTAAGATTGCTTAAGGGGCTTCCCTGGTGGTTCAGTGGTAAAGAATCCACCTGCCAGGAGACGCAGTTTTGATCACTCGGTCGGGAAGATCCCCTGTAGGAAGAAAGGGCAACCCACTCCAATATTCTTGCCTGGAGAATCCCATGGCCAGAGGAGCCTGTCAGGTTACAGTCCATGGGGTCGCAAAAGAGTCAGACATGACTCAAAGACTCAACAACAACAACAACAACAAAGATTCCTCAGAGCTCTAAAATTCAATGAGGAAGAGGGAAATTATAGGGCCAGGTCTATATTTCTTCAAAGCCTGTGTTTGGAGAGATTAGTTCGTGTGATTGTGCCTGGAGAGTAAGTGTGTTTGTAGATGGGGAGGGAGACAGGGTTGGGGAGAACCTAAATAGGGAGTAAAAAGATCTGTGGTTGCCAAAATGTTCAGGAAGAAGGAAGGATGAATACAGCACAGGGAACTCTCCTCAGTGCTCTAAATGGTCACTTAAATAGGAAGGGAATCCCCAAAAGAGGGGATACATGTATACATATGACTGATTCACTTTGCTGTACAGCAGAAACTAACACAGCACTGCAAAGCAACTATACTCCAACAAAAACAAAAAACAGATGAACAAGTAGGTAATGAAGCTATTGTGAACACATAATGGAGTATTACTCAGTTACAGTAATGAAATTCTCCCTTTCACAGCAATGTGGATGAACATTGAGAATATTATGCTTAGTGAAATAAATCAGAGAAAGGCAAATACTGTATGATACCATTTACATGTGGAATCTAAAAAAATAAAACATAGCAAAATGGAAACAGACTCAAAGGTATAGAAAACAAATACTGGTCACTATTGAGGAGATGGAAGAGAGGAGTGGCAACATAGGAGTTGGGGATTAAGAAATACAAGTTATTATGTATAAAATAGATAAGCAACAGGGATATATTCTATAGCATAGGGAATTATAGCCATTATCTTGTAATAATTTTTAATTGAGTATATTCTGTTCAGTTCAGTTGCTCAGTTGTGTCCGACTCTTTGAGACCCTGTGGACTGTAGTATGCCAGGCCTCCCTGTCATCACCAACTCCCAGAGTTTACTCAAATTCATGTACATTAAGTCAGTGATGCCATCCAACCATCTCATCCTCTGTCATCCCCTTCTCCCCTCGCCTTCAATCTTTCCCAGCATCAGGGACTTTTCAAATGAGTCAGCTCTTCTCATCAGGTGGCCAAACTGTTGGAGTTTCAGCTTCAGCATTAGTCCTTCCAATGAATATTCAGGACTGATTTCTTTTAGGATGGACTGGTTGGATCTCCTTGCAGTGCAAGGGACTCTCAAGAATCTTCTCCAACACTACAGTTCAAAAGCTTCAGTTCTTCACTGCTCAGCTTTCTTTATAGTCCAACTCTCACATGCGTACATGACCTCTGGAAAAATCATAGCCTTGATTACATGGACCTTTGTTGACAAAGTAATGTTTCTGCTTTTTAATATGCTGTCTAGGTTGGTCATATCTTTCCTTCCAAGGAGTAAGCGTCTTTTAATTTCATGGCTGCAGTCACCATCTGCAGTGATTTTGGAGCCCTCAAAAATAAAGTCTGCCACTGTTTCCATTGTTTCCACATCTATTTGCCATGAAGTGATGGGACCGGATGCCATGATCTTTGTTTTCTGAATGTTGAGCTTTAAGCCAACTTTTTCACTCTCCTCTTTCACTTTCATCAAGAGGCTCTTTAGTTCTTCTTCACTTTCTCTCATAAGGGTGGTGTCATTTGCATATCTGAGGTTATTGATATGTCTCCCAGCAATCTTGATTCCAGCTTGTGCTTCCTCCAGCCCAGCGTTTCTTATGATGTACTTTGAATATAAGTTAAATAAGCAGGGTGACAATATACAGCCTTGACATACTTCTTTTCCTATTTGGATCCAGTCTGTTGTTCCATGTCCAGTTCTAACTGTTGCTTCCTGACCTGCATACAGGTTTCTCAAGAGGCTAGTCAGGTGGTCTGGTATTCCCATCTCTTTCAGAATGTTCCACAGTTTATTGTGATCCATACAGTCAAAGGCTTTGGTATAGTCAATAAAGCAGCAGTAGATGTTTTTCTGGAACTCTCTTGCTTTTTCCATGATCCTGCAGATGTTGGCAATTTGATCTCTGGTTCCTCTGCCTTTTCTAAAACCAGCTTGAACATCTGGAAGTTCACGGTTCATGTATTGCTGAAGCCTGGCTTGGAGAATTTTGAGCATTACTTTACCAGCATGTGAGATGAGTGCAATTGTAAATGTGACAGAAGTCTGGTCCCTATGTTTATCAACCCCATTGATCATGGTTTTTATTTACTTATTTATTTTTGATCATGGATTTTACTGGCTCGAATTTTGACAGGGTTTGTCTTTGTGTTGAACCAGAATCTGCCCTCTAAGTTCTTCAATTCAGTGACCTTCTGTCATTTGAGGCCAAAGTATTATATAACACTAGAGTATAACATTCATTTGTTTCTTAAACATCTTTTAATCCTTTATTTACACAAGGATATGTAAACTTCCTTCATGTCATTTGTTTTCAAGGTTCTCCAAAATGCCCATCAGAATCACTTGGAATTAAAAAAACTATATAGATTCTGAATCTTGGACCTGAATTGATCCATGATCTCCAGGAGGCAGAGATAACTTATATGTTCCTTTGGCAAATCTGACATACAAGTATTGTCTATGTGACAAAAACACTTTCAGGGAGCCATCTTTTCTTTTTTCCACTCAGACATCCCAACATTGCCAAATGTCACTTTCACTTGCACTGTTGCTTTGAAATTTGGCACTGCCAAATTGCAAACATATATTTTGTGGAGATACCAATTACTCCCAATCTATGATTGTTTAACAACTGATTGCAACATACAACGCTTTGGCACCCAGATGTCATACAGCTGGGTGTGCCTACTTGGCAACCAATCCTTTTAGTTACTGCATTTCTCTGCCAGATAGATGCTGTGTCTGGTTGGCACCAGGCAGTGCACAGGTAGTTCCCACTGTGCTTTGGTAATATATGCAGTGTTCACAGTGAAGTTAATTTTACTTCCCTACCATCACCCACTCATAATTCTTGCACTGTTGTTTCAATCAGCTGTCCCCTGCTCTTCTTGTCAGTGGCAAGGGATAGTGGAAGCTAGGCAGTTAGCTGAAAGCCAAAGTGCAAGCTGATTTCACACTTGCAAACTGGAATCATGCTTTTCTTTTGCTAAGGAGGGAATTGCTGTGGGCCACTCAGTCCTACTTTTGCTGCTCTGACAATCCATGGGTATTCTGACATTTTGGGCATGATCCCCACCATCAAAAAATAAGACTGGAAACATAAGGGAACTGACCCATGTCCTCTCCTCTTGTGGGCTGGTTTTTATTTATGATTTATCACTGAACTATACCATCCTGTCACTTGCATTCTCACTCCTCCTTGCCAAGAACAGCTTTAAAGGACTAAATTTTTGTCCCTGAACACTCTTCTATTTCCCAGGAATATTCTTCGTTTTAGCTACTGTGAGCTCCAAAACTTGCTTCTAAGTAATACCTTCATATTCTTTTCAACACGGATCCACATCTGAAAATCAATCTTTTCAGTGTCTTCTCATTGGAAAAATATGCACACCTGCAACATCATACACAGCTCTAGAAAACATCTCAAGATGATCCAGGACCTGCTAAGTGGCATCTACAAGAAGCTACCTTATCCAATGGAACAATTAAAACTAGCATACTGCACCAGCCCTCAGGTAAAGCACTTCTTAATACTGCCAAAATTAGTGGTCTTCTTAATAACTCAGCCTCTGAGAACAGTGAATCTTGAAACCACTGCTGTCGAAATGATTTGTTTTCCATTTTTGTTTTGAGACAGTTGTAATTTTCTGAGAGCCTGTCTTCAGTCAAACACTAATTCCAGCTGCCTCAGTTTTAATTTGTGCTTTCTCTGGGAATTTCAGAAATTTCTGATGCCTCCTTTAAGTTGCTCCAGATTGATTTTGATTTTTAAATGTCTTTTTGTTCCAAAATCTTCATTCTCAGGCTCAAGTTTTGGTGCTCTCCTAGCAAACTCTTTCTTTCATAGCTCAAACTATTCAGGTCCCTAAAGCAATTAGTGCCATCTTTCACACATGCAGGTGTTCAATAAACAGTCACTTGTTTGGTCATTCATTCACTCATTCATCTGGCAAATATTTATTGATCTCCAGCTATGGCTAGGCATGGTTTCAGGTTTTGGGATTTCAGTAGTGAATAAATTGTGGTGGGAGAAACAAAGCTGTAAATATGTATGTATCAAATTTTTGTAAGAGTTATTGAAAAAAAAAAATAAAGCAGGATAAGAGGGCCCAAGATCAGCTGTTGTGGACATCCTAGGAAATCCTTCACAAATGAGGTGGCAGTTGAACAAAAACCCAAAGAAAGAAGGAGGTATGTAAGTTTCTGGGGAAGTGTTCCAGATAGAGGGAAAAGTAAATGCCAAGGTTCTAAGGGAGCATGTCTAGAGAACGAATGAATGGATGGATGGATGAGTGGATGAATGAATACTGAGTGCTGAATATATTAAGGAAGAGAAACTGTTGGGGACAGATCCACAAGTGATCCCAGTGTTGGTATCACGAGTAAGCTCCTCCCTTGAGTGTAGGCAGACCCAGATCCTTTAAGTTGCTGCTAATAAATAGAATATGGCAAAGGTGGGGGCTAACCTGGCAGACCAGTGATTAAAACTCCACTGCTGGGGGCATGGGTTCAATCTCTGGTTGTGGAATTTAGATCCCAGAAGCCGTGTGGCATGGCCAAAAGAAAATGAAATATGGCAAAGGTAAAGGGTGTCATTTCTGTGGTAATGTTATTTTTATATAAACACTTTTTTTCCATCTATCTTATCTAGCCATCCATCCGTCTATCTCTGTTGCTAGCATGCACTAGAGATACCCTCCCACTGGGTTTGAAGAAGTAAGTTCCTGGAGAGTGCCATGTGACAGGGAAGCTAAGAACCACAGCCCTACAGTCACATGGAATTGAATTCTGCCAACAACCAGGTGAGCCAGAAGAGGCCCCCAAGCTCTAGATGAGAACACAGTCTGGCCAGCACCTTGACTGTAGGCTTGCAAGACTCTGAGTAAAGGATCCAGCTAAATTCTGTCCAGATTCCTGACACATGGAAACTGTGAGATTATATGTGTTTTAAGTGACTAAGGTCATAGTAATTTTTTATGTGCATAGAAAACTAACAGGACAACTATCACAGTGAAGCTAAGTAACGGGTACAAAACTGCATGATAATTACCTTACTCATCTTCTACTCCAAACTTAAAAGTAACTGAGGTATCATGTTCTCAGTCTCCCCTATCCTCCACCCCCCACCCCCAACATCCAACCTTCACGTCCAGGCTCATTCTCAAAAGCTAGGATCACGTTTTACCTTGTGTTGCAGTCTCATCTTTTACTACATAACAAATTATTCCAAACCTTAGTGGCCAGAAAGAATAGTATATTGTTAGTTCACATGATTCTGGGCTCATCTGGACAGTTCTCATGTGGTTCAGTCATACAGATGGCAGCTGAGGCTAGAGTCATCGAAAGGCTCAATTAGACTGGATGGCCACAACAGCCCACTAAAAATCCTGACAGTTGATTCTAGATGTCAGCAAGGACCTAGCTAGAGCTGTCAATTGGGCTACATGTGACTTTTCCCATGTGCCTTAGGCTTCCTGCAGCATAGTGGTTGTGTTCTGTGATGGAGTATTCCTAGGAGTACACATTCCAAGAGGCTGTAAGTGGAAATTGCTAGGCCAGTTAAGAACTGAATCCTGAAGTGGGACAGCACCACTTCTGCCATATTCTATGCCCAATCAAGGGGGTGGAGAAATGGACTCTTTTTTAATGGGGGAGGGGTAAAGTGACATTGCAGAAAACCATGCTGCAGCCATCTTTGGAAAATATTCTTGGTCACTGCAATAACTGAGGGAAATCAAGCTCAATTCTGTGCTTTGCATCTAATCATAATTGAAATAAGAGAGCCTTGAGTTCAATTCATGGCTCTGTCCCTTACAAGGTGTATGATTTTGATAATTTAACTCCCTGGGACTTGATTTCTTTGAGCTGTTAAATCAGATAAAAAACCTATGTCACTCATAGTTATAATGATTAAAGGAAATAATATGAAAAAGATAAACCAGAGTTATTGGAACATGGTAATATGTCTACAGTTATTATATTATTATCATATTACTGTATTATTAGTTATTATATAATAACTAGTTATTGTATTATTAATTTTGTCATTTCAATTATGGCTTTATTCCTGACTCTCACAACTGAAACTTTTTTTTTTTTATTTTTAGGACACTTTGTACTCTTCTAGTAGTGAATAAATTATAACATGAGTCTTTGAACCAGTACTCTTCCCTATACCATAACCATCTAGGCATGGTTTTCTCTCTTGGTTATGCCTGCCCTGTCTTCTTGGAGATTATGATATCCATCTGAACCCCAACCAAGCAGTTGGAGTCCTACTTTCTTTTTCTTTTTGGTTGTGCCATGGCATCTGGGATCTTAGTTTCCTGTCTAGGGATCGAACCATCCCTCCTACAGTGGAAGCATAGAGTCTTTTTTTTTTTTTTTAAAGCACAAAGTCTTAACCGCTGGACCTCCAGGGAAATCCCAAAGGAGTCCCCTTTTCTACTAGTGGACTTTCTGGATGGGTGTTAACCTACTTCAGTTCAGTCACTTAGTCGTGTCCGACTTTGCTACCCCATGAATCACAGCACGCCAGGCCTCCCTGTCCATCACCAACTCCCGGAGTTCACTCAGACTCATGTCCATCAAGTTGGTGATGCCATCCAGCCATCTCATTCTCTGTCGTCCCTGTCTCCTCCCGCCCCCAATCCATCCCAGCATCAGAGTCTTTTCCAGTGAGTCTATTTCTGCACTTGGCCTGTTCTGTGATTTTCCACTATGGCATTTATCCATAAGGATATCCCATAGGTTGGCATTAGACCCTCTGAGTTCCACCTGCTTAGCTTCAAGTCTGGGCTTCATCTCAAGACTTTGTACCTGCTCCACTTCTACAAATCAATCAAGTTTCAGATCATGAATTCTTCTTTTCTGTTTCTCCCTGTTGGTCAGGTATGAATATGTACCTTTCAGGATTCTAATCCTTCATACATGGATGCTCTGCAGCCTCTTACTCAGCTCAGTTGCCCTAAGGATTTTGTCTTTCATGCCCATCAACTCCCTGTGGCTTGCTCACTCACTCCCTTACTCTCTCCTCATTGATCCCTCCAATGAGCCATTTACCACATCCCTTGTGCAAGAGCTCTAAGAATTCCTGCTCTTTCCCATCCTCCAAACCTAGTGTGACTATCCCCCATACCTGCATCTAAGAGCATCACTAGGTCTCCTCACAAAGTCATATAATGGGGATCCCTGAGCTTTGATTTCTCCTTGAAGAGACGAGCATAGAGTAAGAATCCATCCTCATTTAACAGCAGTTAATTTCCGGGGAGACAGACACAGCCCTAGATCCACAATGATTTCCCAAGAGGAGAGCTTTTCACTTCAGCATCTATGGGAAAAGACAATCCTCTAGCAAGCATGGCAGGTTGATTTATTGCAAATTTGATGTGATGGGGTGACCTAAAGAGAAACAGCATCAAGCTCTCCCTGCTGAATATTCACTGGGAAAGAATGAAAAGTGATTTTTACCCCACTAGGAAGCCATTCGGGTGTTTCCCTAAGGTTTGGGGTTCCCTTTCCTCTACTGGAGGCTAATCAGGTTTTGGGTTTCAGGGGTCTGAAGTAGACATTTTCATGTGGGTGGCAACAGAAGTCTACCTTATAACAGAGTTTTCTGTTGAGAGGGCATAGAGAGGCCCATGGATGCAATTAAGCACTACTATTGGAGAAGGAAATGGCAACCCACTCCAGTACTCTTGCCTGGAGAATACCACAGATGGAGGAGCCTGGTAGGCTACAGTCCATGGGGTTGCAAAGAGTCAGACATGACTGAGCGACTTTACTCACTCACTCATTGAAAAAGCAGTCAGAACAAATCTTTGTGCTTAAAATTTTTTTCTAAATTATGTTAGATGTTAACTACATAATTGGGACAGAGGGAAAACCGTGGAGTGTTCTGGGTAGTGGATGGTGGGAATGGAGTGTGATGGTGCAGCAGGTGATGGGAGGACTCTGTTAGTAGGGTGGAGCCTAACTCCACAGCCCAGGGAGCCTGCAAGGTGGGCCAATGCTGAGCTTATCCAGGGGAGAACTCTTTATAAAGAGATAGCTTCATTGGGATGATCTTGTTCACTTGTAAAGGGACTTGAACCAAGGTCTCCAAACCTAAAGAAAAATGGGTATGTAAATAGGATTGCTTGTCTGCAGCTACAAGTCACAGTAAAACATAAGAGCAGTGAAAACAGTCATGGACTAAGAACCATGGGCTATCGTGATGAGAAACATGGGAGGCTGTCATACTGGGGCCATGTGTGACTTCCAGAGTGGCAGTATGATGTCAGATGTTGTATCCCCCATCCTTTTCGCCCTTCTATGTCACCCCAGAAACAGAAATTACAGAAGTATATTTTCAGGATCCCCTTAAGAAAAGTCTTTAGCTTTGAAGACACCATGGAAGGGGTCTTGTGTGAAATTTGGAAAACGAAAATTCCTTCTCCTATAGAAGTTGTAGGCAAGGGCTGGGTTGAAACAGACAGGGTTTTGATGCTTCTCAGCCTCTTCCAAGCATCTCTCAGATTCATATGGCTCCTATAGACGCTTGAGGTGATGAGTGACAGTCCTCTCTGATCCCTGCACTTTCTGCTTTGTTCATTTCAGTAGCAGTACGAAGTCTGTGGAAGCCTCTGTCTCCCTGTATCAAAAATCCCTTCGGGGGACTTCCCTGATGGTCCAGTGGTTAAGACTTCGTCTTTCAGTGCAGGGGGTGTGAGTTCAATCCCTGGTCTGTGAGTGAAGATTCAAATGCCTCTTGGTCAAAAAACCAAAACATAAAGCAGAAGCAATATTTTAACAATTTCAATAAAGACTTCTGAAAGACTCAGTTCAGTTCAGTCGCTCAGTCGTGTCCGACTCTTTGCAACCCCATGAATCACAGCACACCAGACCTCCCTGTCCATCACCAACTCCCGGAGTTCACCCAAACTCATGTCCATCGAGTCGGTGATGCCATCCAGCCATCTCATTCTCTGTCGTCCCCTTCTCCTCCTGCCCCCAATCCCTCCCAGCATCAGAGTCTTTTCCAGTGAGTCAACTCGTCGCATGAGGTGGCCAAAGTACTGGAGTTTCAGCTTTAGCATCAGTCCTTCCAATGAACACCCAGGATTGATCTCCTTTAGAATGGACTGGTTGGATCTCCTTGCAGTCCAAGGGACTCTCAAGAGTCTTCTCCAGCACCACAGTTCAAAAGCATCAATTCTTCAGCAATCAGCTTTCTTCACAGTCCAACTCTCACATCCATACATGACCACGGGAAAAACCATAGCCTTGACTAGACGGACCTTTGTTGGCAAAGTAATGTCTCTGCTTTTTAATATACTATCTAGGTTGGTCATAACTTTTCTTCCAAGGAGTAAGCGTCTTTTAATTTCATGGCTGGTCCACATTTAAAAAATCTTTTAAAAAAATGTCTTCTGGCTAGAAACATCTACAATGCTTTCCACTTTCCTGACTTGAACAATGACTTTGTAGAGGAGGTGAAGAGATGTCCTCCCAAAAGAGTGATGCAGGACTTATAGATAGGGATTGGAGCTGATTTTAGCTAACTTGGAGAAAATGATTAACTGTAACCTTATTCATACCTCATATACTGTGGAACAATTCATACTTTCTCCATAATCAAAGTGATATTTGTACGAAGTTTAAGGCAACCTCTTGAAAGACTTAAGTGATACTCTACCATGGCACCTTGTAATATTAAAAATATTTTAAAATGTCTTCCTTAATACGATAAACACCAAGACATAAGTTTTGTGCCCTAAGTAGAAATTCAGAACTGTCTGAGGCCAATGAATAGCATAAACAACAACAAAACAGAATTGAGTATACAACTATGTTAGTTTCAAGCATTTCCTGATTTAAAGAGAGAATTTAAATGTAGGGAATAGTTAGATCTGTAATTAGTCTCTGGAATAACCAATATTTAGGTTATTCATCTTTTGACATGTATCATTTTTTCCCAGTCTTTCAGCTGAAGTAGCATCTAGCCAAGCTAGCTCTTAGAATGCAAAGTAGATGCTGACTTCAGAAACAATTGTTCCATTGTGTTCAAAATGAGTATTCCCTTAGGTGAAGTGGATTAAGACTACAGACTTCCAGTTATAAAAATAAATTAAGTCATAGGGATGTAATATACAGCATAAGGAATGTAGTCAAGAATACTGTCATAACTTTGTATGGTAACAGATGGTTACTAGACTTATCATTGTGACTATTTTTTAATTTATTTAAATGTCAAGTCACTATGTTATATACCTGAAGCTAACATAATATTGTACATAAACTATACTTCAATAAAAAATGAATGTACCCTGTGATATCCCACTTGAACTCTGCTTATTAGATTTTGCCAAAGTGAAAGTGTTATTCACTCAAACATGTCTGACACTTTGCGACCCCATGGACTGTAACCTGCCAGACTCCTCTGTCCAAGGAATTCTCCAGGCAAGGATACTGGAGTGGGTAGCCATTCCCTTCTCCAGGGGATCTTTCTGACCCAGGGATTGAATTCATGTCTACCCGCATTGCAGGTAGATTCTTTACCATCTGAACCACCAGGGAAGCCCAGATTTTGCCATGGGAAGGGCAAATGGGGATTTGTGGAGGAGTGGACACAAGGAGGCTTTTTAAAACCACTAGAAACATGGAAAAATCCCAAGAGTGTCTCTCGACTTATATAAAGAAGCGAATATTCTAGGAAAGGTATTTAATGAATTTGCACCAAAATTATGAAAAATATGAAGAATCTGTAATGCTTTAACACATAGCCGTCTGACTACACATAACCTGGCAACATAACTTTTGTAGTACAGAACTGTACCATTAAAACATGTATAAGTGAAAAAAAACAGCACAGCCAACTGAAATCCTTCCAATTCTCCTACTAAGAAAGACAAATGTTTTCTGGTTTACTTCAGGCACCTGTGAGCTTTCAATCTGTCGAATATAATCTAGCTGAAGTCAGCAACCTGTGCTATGGTCACAGCTGCCCAGAGAAGTTTTCCCAAGGGAAGCATGTTATTTCCCCAGTGGAGGAAGGATCTGCCATGGTAGACTAGCCATGAAATAGCCAGTCTTTGTGAAATAGAAAATCAAGGAAAAATCGATCTTTCAAATTAGTCTTTTAGCCAATAAAATACAACAACTTGATCTAAAATGTTACTCAAGTATTTACTGCCTTTTATCCACGTCCTACAGTCTGTAATATTGTACTGAATTAAACTCAGTAAATATTTCTAGAATTAAATGACTATATGAATGGATAGAACATCATCACATTGATAGATATATTGAGCTCTTTTGGAAATATATGCTGCATGCTAAGTCACTTCAGTCATGTCCGACTCTGTGCGACCCCATAGACGGCAGCCCACCAGGGTCCTCTGTCCACAGGATTCTCCAGGCAAGAATACTGGAGTGGGTTGCCATTTCCTTCTCCAGATTGGAAATATATAGGAGCACTTAAAATTTTAGAAATGGAAGGAATGAAAGATGTATCACTAGGGAGACCACAATGCATGGTCTCCCAAACAGGTTTTATAGTAGCAAATGTTAGGTCAGAAGGGATATCTGGACAAAAGGGATCAGTTGGCACTGTTCCAGTCAAACCAACACATATGATCTCCTAAGCATCCCATTCACCCTACCCAAGTCTAAAGCTAAAGTGGTAAAGGAAAGAGAAAACAGAATTGTTTTTAACATGATCTTATTTGTTAAAACATTAATAGATCTCAATGTGTGTGCTGCTTGGGTCAATCAAGGATCAGGCATTGAAATGGAGTTAGGAGTGCAAATGGTTTCTTGAAAGGAGAAAGAGGATAATACCAGTGAATGATGAAGGAGCAGGGAAGACAGAATGGACAAGGAAAGTTATCAAATTGTCTGTCAGATCTGACACTTGTGAAAAGAAAAGAACGGCATTGCTCACAATCATGACCATGTGACCATGACCTAGCTCTAAGTCTCAGCCAATCCAGCTGGGAGCTCCAGAGCCAAGGTTGCCCATTAAAGAAGGAATGTCAGGATTTTGCACCCCTGCCATGCACAGTCCCTGGCTTAGGCTTCTCAGGAATTGCTGGCCTCAGGTCAAAAGAGGGCAAACAGGAAGATTTGCATGGTTTGTAGCTGAACGAAAAGATTTCTCTTGATGGACAGTCTCACTGGTGCATCTCCAATGGCTGCCTCACAGAATACAAACCTTACTGTCTTGGGAAAATGAAGACACTGAAATTCACAGGGATCTTTAAAGCACAGGGCAGCTACTGGAGCCTCAGGTTCTTGACTTTAGGAACACTGAAACACCACCCTGGTATGTCTTCTTTACAGTAACTTTGGGCTAACAGAACTTTGAGATATTCCAAATAAGAAACTATGTTTGATCCCATAGCAAGCAAGAGGCAGAGCTGAGAGGTGGACCCTGATCTAACTCACTCCAAAGACTAAGCAGGCAAAGTGGGGGAAAACTGATTCATGGAAAGAAAGATCTCTTAAAGGTAACATCCAGACCTTAAATCCACTAAGATGCTGCTCACCTTTTCTAACTCTTTCAGGTCAGACTAGTTTAGTGAAGGAGGGGTATAAACACGTTTTGGATTGGTGGAAAGTAGTAAACTGTTTAGATACACCAGTCTGGCCAAAAAAGTTTGCTTGTGTTTTTCCATATGCTGCTATGGAAAAATACAAACAAACTTTTTGGCCAACCCGATATAAATGTCATTTCTCACTTTAAAAAATGGCTTGTGCCCTAATAGAGGGAATAATGTCCCATCAATCAGCCTCTGAATGTTATAAACTAATGAAGGTCTCTCCAGGGTCTGGTTTTGGGGGACTCTTCAAACAACCACACATCTACCAGTATTTGTTTCATCACAGTTGCAGGAGTGTGGGCAGGCTGTTTGCTTAAGACATTCTGCCTGGGTGAGGGAGACAGTTGAGATTCTAAGAGCTGGCTGTAATTATGTAGTTCAACTCTACAGAGTTCATAGCTTGTTCACATGAGTAGATAGCCAGGGAACATCAGTATTAAAGATAGGGAAGTAATGTGTGCATAAAGAAGATATACTTGTGTGTGTGTGTGTGTGTGTGTGTGTGTGTGTCTGTAAATAGAAGATCTCACAGGAACTGCAAATAGGTTTCATCTTCAGTGCAAACTCAAAAGTATACTGATAAATAGTGACATTTTGGAGCTCTTTACTTATAAGAACTCTGATGCGAAATTCAGGTTTAGTAGGTCGCAGAGTCAGACATGACTGAGTGACTGAACAAAACTGAATTTTGAAATCTGAGGTAGTTGCAGGCCTGCTACAGCAGGTAAAGAACTGCTGACTCTTCATGAGCAGGGTCAGGTCTGGGAGGAGAGAGGAAGAATTGAAGGTGCATTTGCTGTGTAAGACTGTGAAGAATGCAGCAGCTACTACAGGAGCTGTGTGAGATAATTGACTAGAACTGCTGAACTGCACTGCAATCTGCTTTCCCCTTTATTTCTCAGGTGCTGGTATCTGTATGGGAGATTTAAATAGAAAGGGGAACTTAAATAGAAAACACTTTATACTAATATGATTTGACTTCCTTGGCTGTCCAGTGGTTGAGACTTCACCTTTCAGAGCAGGGGGTTAGCTCCCTGGTTGGGGAGCTAAGATCCCACATGCCTCGTGGCCAGAAAACCTACTAAACCTGAATTTCAGATCAGAGTTCTTATAAGTAAAGAGCTCCAAAATGTCACTATTTATCAGGAAGTGGGGTGGCAACATACATGCCATAAATTAGCACCTGTTGGTGCTACAGAAGGAAAAAAGAACTCGATCTTCAAAATGGGCACAGTTTATGTAAGGACATTTTGCTTTCTTTCACAACATTTGCATTAGTTTTAGCTTGGTCCAAGCTGAGTTGGTGGGACTCTGAATACTCTGCTCTGTATTTAACCAGAAAAGTCTGCTTCCATCTCTTTGGAGTCAAAGAATTGGTTAAACTGAATTAAACAACATAATACATGTGGAAGTTCTTTGCAAAAAAGAAAAATGTACTCCAAATTAACTTTATTATGACTTATTTTATTATAGAGCAGCCACCATGTAGTCCTATCTCCCTTTGTATCCAGTGGTGATCAGAAACTTCTTTTAATATCTTGTGCACATCTGGGACACTGCACTCTCTCATCTGTGTGTGTGTGTATGTGTGTGCTAAATCACTTTAGTGCATCCGACTCTTTGTGACCCTATGGACTATAGCTGGCCAGGCTTCTCTGTCCATGGGATTCTCCAGGCAAGAATGCTAGATTGGGTTGCCATGCCCTCCTCCAGGGGATCTTCCTGACCCAGGGATCGAACCCATGTCTCTTATGCCTCCTGCATTGGCAGGTGGGTTCTTTACCATTAGCGCCACCTGGGAAGCCCCTCTCGTATCTGACAGGTGGTAAACTGTGTGTGTGAGTATGACTCTCAACAGAAGCAAACCACAGTTGTGGAGTTCCCCCATCTTCTGAGAGTCAATGACATTTTACCTTAGGTTGGAATTGTTGCCAATGTCAGGCTGTGTCAGCCTGGTCAGCAGGCATCAGTATTGTTGCAGTAATTCCATCTGGAACCATTTTGACCAGTCATTTAAAAATTTTCACAAAGGGCCCCTTTAATTATTTTTGGATGCTCAGTTCAGTTTCTCAGTCATGTCTGACTCTTTGTGACCCCATGGACTGCAGCACACTAGGCTCCCCTGTCCATCACCAACTCCCAGAGTTTACTCAATCTCATGTCCATCGTGTCAGTGATGCCATCCAACCATTTCATCCTCTGTTGTCCCCTTCTCCTGACTTCAATCTTTCCCAGCATCAGGGTCTTTTCAAATGAGTCAGTTCTTCACATCAGGTGGCCAAAGTATTGGAGTTTCAGCTTCAGCATCAGTTCTTCCCATGAATATTCAGGACTGATTTCCTTTTGGATTGACTAGTTTGATTTCCTTGCAGTCCAAGGGACTCTCAAGAATCTTCTCCAACACCACAGTTCAAAAGCGTGAATTCTTCAGTGCTCAGCTTTCTTTATAGTCCAACTCTCACATCCATACATGACTACTGGAAAAACCATAGCCTTGACTAGACAGACCTTTGCTGGTAAAGTAATGTCTCTGCTTTTCAACACACTATCCAGGCTGGTCATAGCCTTTCTTCCAAAGAGCAAGCATCTTTTAATTTCATGGCTGCAGTCACTATCTGCAGTGATTTTGGAGCCCACCAAAATAAAGTTTCTCACTGTTTCCATTGTTTACCCATCTATTTGCCATGAAGTGATGGGACTGGATGCCATAATCACAGTTTTCTGAATGTTGAGCTTTAAGTCAACTTTATCACTCTCCTCTTTCACCTTCATCAAGAAGCTCTTTAGTTCCTCTTCACTTTCTGCCATAAGGGTTGTATCATCTGCATATCTGAGGTTATTGATATTTCTCCCAGCAATCTTGATTCCAGCTTATGCTTCTTCCAGCCCAGCGTTCCTCATGATGTACTCTGCATATAAGTTAAATAAGCAGGGTGACAATATATAGTCTGACGTACTCCTTTCCTGATCTGGAACCAGTCTGTTGTTCCATGTCCAGTTGTAACTGTTGCTTCTTGACCTGCATACAGATTTCTTAGGAGGCAGGTCAGGTGGTCAGGTATTCCCATCCCTTTAAGAATTTTCCACAGTTTGTTGTGATCCACATAGTCAAAGGCTTTGGCGTAGTCAATAAAGCAAAAATAGATGTTTTTTGGAACTCTCTTACTTTTTCGATGATCCAGCAAATGTTGGCAATTTGATCTCTGGTTCATCTGCCTTTTCTAAATCCAGCTTGAACATCTGGAAGTTCACGGTTCATGTATGTTAACGAGTTTAAAGACTCATTGTCAAACGGAGCTTCTGATCCATAGGAAAATATTCCACCCCCAAGTTAATAAGAATTCAGCACCAAACAAAGCATATTACTGTTTCCATTAGTCTTTCAACAGTCTTGTGAAAACAGATACTATTTTAATTTTTTAGATTTTAAAATAGTGAAGTCCATTAGAATATTAAAAAAAAAAACCACGTCAAAATCTCCATTACTATTTCCACATAACTCCTTGGGGATTCAGCGTTTGGGATCCAGAGTTGTTATGCAGTTTTTCACTGTGCCCTTTCAGGATTATACAGGACTATTTTTATATATAAGAGGCATAAAAGAGAATCACTGAATTTTATACCTGCAAGGAATTTTAGAGATAGCTCATAATGCACACACAGAGACTAAGGTCCTAAGCTGTTAAACACTATTGGAAAGTTTACACAATTAAGAGAACCAGTCAGAATTATAACTCAGGCCCTTTATTTCTTTCCATGCTTTAATGCCACTTTCAGAGACACCACAGAAGGCTCTTTCTAAAGTCTCTATTAGCTTGTATTTGATATTCTGCCAACTTAGAAATTTATTTGCTAAATTTCCATCTCTAATTACTGAAAAAATGAAAACAAACAAAAGCAAAATCAACAAGCTATCATAAATGATAGTCTGTGAACTTTAGTCTCACGTATCATTTCTCCTCAGAATGAATGAAGAATCTGACTTCTGAAATTCTAAATAATCCTAATTTTCCAGATTTTATATTTTTTATCTTTGAATAGGGTTTTCTTCCTGAATTCCACTAAGCCACCTTCTACTCCTATTCCCCGACCGCATACATCAGCTTCTGTTTTCAGTTGGATTTTCTGGCTATGTATTTTTTTGGACACTCCAGCCATTCACTTGTCCCCTCATTCTCCCTTCCATAAAAAACTTTCCCACAAATTTTCACTTGTGGGCAAGTACTGTCTCTCTAAATTCTTTCGAGCTTTTCCAACTCTCTGGTTGATTTCTACAGCTGAAATTCCATGGCTACGTCCAGCACAGCTGATTTACAGCTAACATAGTCACCATGCTCCTTTTTTGACAAGAAAATCATCAGTCCCCAGTGTTTCTGGCTTGAATCTTCTGCATAAGCTTTTAATAGTTGCCCTATCCCACCCCATATATCTGATGTGTCAAGAAATTTTTCTCTGGCCAGATTCTGAACCATATGATTATCTACTCAAGATGAACCAGTGAAAAATTCCTACCTGATTTTTCTATTTCTGGTTTCTGCCTCCTGCACCTTATCTAAAGCATTTCTTGCATATTAACCTGATGAAAACATTGCATTGTCATTTAGTAAACCCTGGTGTCTCTGAGGGTAAAGAAATTGCCTGCAATGCAGGAGACTGGGGTTTGATCCCTGGATCAGGAATATCCCCTGGAGAAGGGAATGACAACCCATTCCAGTATTCTTGCCTGGGAAATCCCATGGACAGAGAAGCCTGGTGGGGTCACAAAGAGTCAGACACGACTGAGCGACTAACACGTTCACTTCCGCCAAGGCTCAGATTGATTCCTTATCTGTCTCTGCGTCTGAGAAGAGGAATTAAGACCATGCATTTTCTGACCCCAACCACTTTGCTGTCTTATTTGCCACTGATGTAAAATAGCTAGTCAGTGTCTCATGTAGTCAGCAAACTATGACATGCTGAGCAAATCTAACCCACCACCTGTTTTCCTGTGGCCCACAGAGAGGCTTTTACATTACTAAGTGTTTAGAAAAAAATATTCAAAAAGCAGAATATTATGTGCCATGTACAAGTTGTAGGAAATTCGGCATTCATAAAATAAGTTTTATGGTAACACAGTCATACTCATTTGTTTACTTATTATCCATGGCTGTTGTATGCTTCAGTGATAGAGATGAGGGACTTCCCTGGTGGTCCAGTGTGGCTAAGATTCTGCACTTCCAATGCAGGGGGCCTGGGTTTGATCCCTGGTCAGGGAACTATGATCCTACATGCTGCAAATAAGACCTGACACAGCCAAATAAATAAATAAATATTTTTTAAAGAAAATGATAGAGATGAGTAGCTATAGCAGAGATCATATGGCCCCCTCAAGGCCTCAATTATTTACCATCTGGCTGTCAACAGAAAAAGTCTGTTAACCTCTTTTATGTGTGCCGTTCTCTGAAAATATACCTCTGTGGCCATCTACGTGCTATTTATCCTTGTTAAGGAAAATTATACAAAACACAGAAATAAGAAAAAAGAATGAGTGCATGTCATTTTGATGTCAGAGTGAAGCACTGCCTGAGAGCCCTACCCAACGATTATTTCATTTTCTAGACGATGTACCTTTGTTTGATTCACTGTTTACTACTGATCAGGGCCCAGGTTCTGAAGTTACATGTTAACTTATAAAAATCTATTTAGGAGGAAAGGCTACTTCAAAAGATACAGTTTTATTACTCTGTAGGATATTAATTTTTCATCTACCAGGAAATTCATTTCATGGTGCTTTGGACTTACTGTCTATATAAATCTCTGTTTTTTTAACTCTCTTTTGAACCATTTTTACCATCCTGCTGGTTCTCTCATTAATGATTTAAATTTTTGATACATACGCATTCTGCATTTGTATGGAGGTCATGTTTTTGACATTTTGAACATTATACTTTGACCCACTGTCTCTGATTCCCCACACACATCTCAAATGTTGGCCTCAAGTCCCCTGTCAAGTGGCACTTAATGTTGTATTTTGTTGCTAACACTGGTTTAAATTGATCATTTTCACATCTTGTTAATGAACAGATAATTTTTCTCATAGATCCTAAGATTTTTAAAGGTCAGTGAGTACATTTTAAGATTGAATTTTCAAAAAAGTTTGGTTATATAAAAAACTCATTAAATGTTTGTGGAATGAATGAGCTTAAAATGCATTTAAAAGAAAGACTGTTATAAAAAAAAAACAAAACACTGTCATTCTTTGTATCAGAAGGGAAACAATAGAGAAAATAGTGCAGGGCAACAATATAACGCCTTTTAAGTGTTTGTTTAGCAAATGTTAAATAGGAAATTAGAGTTCCTAGGTTGCTGTGAATCAAAACAATGATAAATTGCCTGCATTTAGAGTATTCAGATTTCTTCTCTTAAGTGGTAGCAAGAATCTTGTACATGATAAAGCAAGTCTCATCCACCCAATTATCAGCTTGTGGTATACTGAACATTGATGTGGCTGATTCCCAATCTGCATACAGCATTGAGCTATGAATTTGCTCTCTTATTTCTCCTTTATTTAGAAGTTAATCACTATGTAATGATTATTTTGCAGTGATTAACTTCTATATAAAAGAGAATTAAGACCTTATCAAATCCATAGCTCAAAAATACTTTCCACTCAGTTGTCCAGGTATAGAACTAAATAAGATAAGCTTATATTAACTGGAACATCTAATATACCCTAAATGGTGCTTTCACAGGTTTGAAAAAAATGTAACTGCACACCTGATTAGAAAAATATTGAGGCATCGGCAAGCATGCAGAGGAGAAAAATTAGTCATAATCCTACCTCTAAAACCATTCTCAGTTAATCTCCAGTGATGTCTTTGAAGTAGGCATTATCATCCTTATTTTGCTCATTTTGAACCCGAGAATCCAAGAAGCTATATCAGAGTACAGAAGACTGGCAATCTTGTCATAAACATGGGACAACTCTAACTTCACAGTTCCAAATGGGTGTCAGCTGAGGACTTCTGTGGAATGGCACCAGTGCCCAATTTATGGCCCTGATTTGTGGATTAAAATATAAATGCTATGCCCTTTCCTTATCTCCAGGATACAGTGAGCAAGGATAGAAAAACATAATTTAAAAAATACATTTGGAAAGAGAAGAACAAGGAACAGAGAGGTCAGTGGTTTATGGAAATTCTGAAACCCTGGCAGGCAACATTACAAAGATTCTAGCACTCCACTACCACAAATGGGGACGTCTGTAACATGGAGCTATGGCTGAGAAGGACAATCCAATTGCAGGCTATACTTTTCTGGCCCACTCAGATCAGGAGTCAACAACTGCCTAGTTCTGACTTCATGGACTGTGAGTGGGAGTGATAGAGCTTTTAGCAGTGAGGTGGGGACAGACTCCTGCATACTCCATAGCTTGTCTAAGACCTAGGGGAAGGTAGAGCTACACAGCGGAAAAATTCCAACAGTTAGGATTGGGTCTCAGCTGACCAGGAACTCCTACAGCAATAAAATTTGAGTGAGTTAGGCAGCTGGATATTTTAAATTGTTGTAGTACCTGGCATTACAGAACCCAGCTAGATACTGTCTATGTGTCATACCAATGCATACAACTTTAATGTTCACAAAACATTATGTGCTATTAGCTCTGTTTTACAGATGAAAAAAATTGAGGCTCAAATGGATTGAATCTAACTTGACAAACGTCCATGACAAAGCTGAGAAGCTAGGACTGAAAATTATGTTTCTCCAAATAAAAACTTCATGCCATTTTCTTTATATCATGCTAGGAGAAGAAAGAAGAGGGGATGGGGAGAAATAGAATTAGGAGGAGCAGAGTGGAGTTCAAAGGAGGGGTGTTCTATGCATGAGGATGCCAATGTAAAATACATATTTCTGTTAGGATGGCATTTTAGAAACCTTGAATAAGGCTCTCAGTGGAACGTTCTGTAGACTATAGATTATTAAACAGGCTTGAAAATGAAAAGAAAGAGGGGTATGAACTGAGAGAGTAGCATTGACATATATACACTACCATGTGTAAAATAGCTAGCTAGTAGGACTTTATTTTTTTGGGCTCCAAAATCACTGCAGATGCTGATTGCAGCCATGAAATTAAAAGATGCTTACTCCTTGGAAGGAAAGTTATGACCAACCTTGATAATATATTAAAAAGCAGAGACATTACTTTGCCAACCAAGGTCCGTCTAGTCAAGGCTATGGTTTTTCCTGTGGTCATGTATGGATGTGAGAGTTGGACTGTGAAGAAAGCTGATCACCGAAGAACTGATGCTTTTGAACTGTGGTGTTGGAGAAGACTCTTGAGAGTCCCTGGTACTGCAAGGAGATCCAACCAGTCCATTCTAAGAGAGATCGATCCTGGGTGTTCATTGGAAGGACTGATGCTAAAGCTGAAACTGCAATACTTTGGCCACCTCATGCGGCGAGTTGACTCACTGGAAAAGACTCTGATGCTGGGAAAGGTTGGGGGCGGGAGGAGAAGGGGACGACCGAGAATGAGATGGCTGGATGGCATCACCGACTCTGTGGACATGAGTTTGAGTGTACTCCGGGAGTTGGTGATGGACAGGGAGGCCTGGCGTGCTGTGATTCATGGGGCCGCGGAGAGTCGGACACGACTGAGCGACTGAACTGAAATGAACTGAACTGAGGAAGCTGCTGTATAGCACAGGGAGCTCAGCTTGATGCTCTGTAATGACCTAGGGGGTAGGATGGGGGTAGGTGGGAGGGAGGCTTAAGAGGAAAGGGATATATGTATGCTTATAGCTGATTCAAGATGTGTGTACTAACACAACATTGTAAAGCAACTATATTTCAATAAAAAAATAAAAACCAAAAAAAAAAAAAAGAAGAGAAAAGTTCCAGGTAGACAAAAGTTGATGCTGTCTTTTGGCTCTGAAGAAATCACTGTGCCAACTTACTCTTTAACCCATAGTAAATAAACCCACAGTAAATAAGCACACCCACTACCTAATCTCCTGATGACCTCAGCAACACTTGGTGCATCACCTAATTAGCATCTGTATGATTTTATTAGAATTTGTTCATATTTTTGGAAAAAGATCTCTCAATTTTAGTAAATGTCGCTCTTTATTAACTTGGACAGTTTCCTCCTAGCACACGTGGATTATTCCCATAGGCTTTTGCCCTCATCCTTCTCTATTCCTAATCCATATTTACTTTGAAAATCCTAATCCACAGAGTGAAATGACTGAGGCCAATTTCAAACAAAACTTTGTATTTGATGTGTATGAACATTGCTTTGGGCTACTTTCCTTAATAGTGATTCAATTTAACTGCAATTGTATTCCATTTGGAATCTCTCTGGGATACAGGTGGCATTTTGTTAAGACTTTTGGCAGCCCAGCCACATATAGTGCAGTTGATAGTACATACTTTCTGATGGAGGGGTTCAGGGAGACTATTTAATTGTACTTTCCATTGCTTGCTGCTGTGTACAGAAGAGCCAAGTAGGGAAGGTTCATCTTTTCCTCTCTAAGGTGCTTATTCGCATATTTAAATATGCTTTGGATGCTCTCCCAGTTGTAGTTTAGTGGCTAATGTTTAAGCACAATTTGCATTTGAAAAAAAAAAAGTTGTGGAAAGAAGGAAAATATACATTTGATCAAAGAAATGCTAAGGAGAATTTAATATAGCTTCAACTTTTCCATTCCTGTTCAAAGTGTTAGCGTGACCTCTTGGCTAGAGAACTCTCTGTGGTTTGTTCTCAGTTCTGGGGACGTCATGTAGGAAGTAACTGAACTCTGTGTTTTAGAATCTTTAGCTACAGAGTGATCCCTGGAGACTTCACTGATAGAGGTTTGGCCTTAGTTCAGTGATTGGTAAATGGAAACCTTAATGTGAAGACTCTCCTCATGTTGGGCTACACCAACAGACCTACATGCCCTTTTCTTGCTCAACTTCAAAACAGAAGGAGAAGCCCTGGAGTCAGGAACAGAGACATCAGTGGTCTAATGGATGGGGGAGCTTACATATCTGAAGCAAGGTCCTGGAGCGACACTCCAGCGTGTATGGCAGCTGGCAGGCAGGTCAAGACAGCAGTCTTCATTGGGGGAAGGGGGAGGGAATTTTAAGGAATTGACCTCAAAGTGGACTCATTAGTTACCAGGGAAATCAGTAGAGGGCACATTCCTCACAGCTCATTTGATGAGAACAATCACCAGCTGGGGCAAGTATGTAGGAAAGTCAGTCACGTGCTTAAGATGCAGGTGAAGCAGCACTGGTCGGGCAGGAGGTGGACAGAGAGCAAGACAATAGCCATCTTGAGTGGCCTGACCACACACTCCATCCCTTGAGTATCATGCATGACCCTTACAATCTTGGTCTGCCCTTCTTTGACAATATCTCTGGGGTTAGGTATGTAGGGGGCACTGTAACCAGATACCACAAACACAACACAGACAGCAGCAGCCAAAGAGGATCAAGAGTAAGAGACCTTGCATGCTCAGAATAGTCATTTGACAGGATGTGGACAAATTTTGCAGCCAAGCTCATATAGGGTTAATGGGAAGGGAGTCAACAGCAGCCATACCCTGTTTAGTTATAAGGAAGGTAAGGCCACTCTTGGTTTTCACAAACCCACAGCCACCTCCATGGGGAAGGGAAAGCCCAACTTTAAAAGAAACAGTCTGGTGGCCAAACCAGGACTCAACAGACACAGTATAGATCTGTCACCTCATGTTATGTTGAGGGCCATTAAGGGTGAACCCAGTAGGTCCTTTCAAACAAAAACCAGTTAATCCCACGCACTTCTGGACAAAAGCCAGCCTATTCCACTCCACACAACATACATAGCCCGGGTGGGGGGACTCACGGGCTGTCAGTTGTACAGTAACGTTTACTGAGAGGGTCCTTCTGACATACTGACATATGAGACCGGAAGATGGTGAGTCTTTTTTCCCCATTGTCAGCAATCCCCACATAGTCACATTAGGCAGGTCGATTTTTCATGGAACTATAGAGGAGCATGACAGCAGCATCTCTCTGTGAGGCCAGTGTTGCCGCAAACAGACTTCCTCCCTCAGACAAGGGATGAAATGTAAGACATACAACAGGCACAACACAGGGGAGATGATGACCATTAAGCAAAATACAAGCAGTAACCACATTCTGAGATAATACCACACCTGCCTCTGGTTTTTGTCCTAGTCTGCAACACAGTTAGAAAACTCAACTTTTTAATAAGAACATATCTAAAATCACATCTACAATGACCAGTGACTAGTTCTAGTTTGGATGTTTGAACCACAGCTACTCCATTTTGACTTTCAAATGCACTCCCTTCCTCAGTGGCCAAAGCAGATGTACAGTGCATGTCTGAAAGGCCACAAAACAGACTGCTCTGGTCAGTAAAATTTAAGTAAAACCACGTATAAGCCTGAATGACTTCCCCATACCTCAGTACATGCAGATTTCCCCATCAATTCCCCTTTTGATTGCAAATCTTCCAATAGAAAGCACTGATGATCAAAATATACATCCTTTGATGCTGGCATGCTGGCTCCTACCCGAGGTTCAGATCATGTCCCTTAGTACTAGGTCTCCTTTGTATTTCCCTGGTCATTCATGTTGGGGGGAAATTAATCAGATCTCCTGAACAGGCTCAAAGGTATGTTAATGGGGAAACACTTTACAGGCTATGCATTTTATCACTTATACCCACTGTCGCACAAGCATTGTACATGTACTTTTAGCAGCAGACTTAAAGCAAGCAGTGTCACACTTCATGAGTAGTCATACTCTGTGACAATTTCACTAGGTAATCTTCTTTCCATCCAGAATATCAGGGCAAAAGTACACGTAACACAACTTCATAAATACAGACCTCAATAAACAGAACTAGAATTTAACATCCACTGAAACATAATATTGTTCTCTCTAAAATTACCTTCGTCTCTACCAAATACAGTCAGTCCAAGCATTTCCTGACTGGAAACCTTAATGCTTTAGTCTTCCTTTCCTAAGCATGCAAAAGTAGGTAAACTGAGACCTGCTCAGCAACTAATGTTCTAATATTGTATTCTATTTGAAATGATCTATGTAGTCAATGAATTCTTTTCATCTAATTTAGTTTAGGGACTTCCCTGGTGGTCCAGTGGTTAAGAATCCACCTTGCAGTGCAGGGGACAGTGGTTCGATGCCAGGTCTGGGAAGATCCTATTTCCTGCAGGGCAAGCTCTGCAACAAGAGAAGCCACCACAATGAGGAGCCGGTGCACCTCAACTAGAGAAAGCCCGTGCAGCACTGAAGGCCCAGCGCAGGCATAAATAAATTAATTAAATAAAAAGTTTTTAAAAGCTAAAAAAAACCCAGTTTAGTTTCAAGTTACCAAAATCTGGATAGACTGTGCTAGACATTCACAAAAGGTAATTATTTCTGTAGAGTTTACCTAACAGTTCTTTTTTTTCCTCCTTTACTCTTAGAGATCATGGAAGATTCAAGTTCCAGAGAGCCCAGGTAGACAATTTACATCTCAAAGGCACAAGAGAAGTACCAATTCCTTCTAGAAAATTAGCTTAACCAATTACAAAAGGTGCACTTTGAAACAATAGCAGAGCCATTAGAGGTCTTTGTTCTCCAGACCTCTTGAGAGCCTCCGTCCAGCAAGCCCCAATCACCAGGGGGCCCCATAGACCAGCAGACAGCCACCCTGGGATTTCCTCTAACTTGTGGGATCACCCCTACAACTTTGGGGCCCCACGAGTTAGTAGTAGGCCACCCCAGGATTATACCCAAAACTTTCTATTCCCCGCTCAGTATTTCCCAACATCTCGGCGCTCATTGAAGTTTCCTCCCTCTCCTGACATCTGTTGGGCTGCACCCCACAGGCTTCAAGGCCTGCACTTGCTAAGCTTTAAGGCAGAAGAAAGAGGCCGGAGTCAGAGACACAGACATCAATGGTCTAATGGATGGGGGAGCTTCCATGTCTGAAGCAAGGTCCTGGAGGACACCCCAGACTGTGCAGCAGACAGCATGGCAGCAGTCTTCATTCCTTGAGGGAAGGGGAGATGGCCAGTTAGAGGGCATTTGACCTCAGGTGGGTTCATCAGTTACCAGGGAAACCAGAAGAGGGCATGCCCCTCACCGCCCCTTTGATGAAAACAATCGCCAGGTGGAGCCTGGGGCAAGTATGTAGGAAGGTCAGCCCTGTGCATAAGATACAGGTGAAACAGGCACTTGTTGGGGACTGGGGGAGTTTGCGGGGGTGGGTGGACAGATAGCAAGAGAACAGCTATCTTGAGTGGCCAGATTATAGAATTTTTATTTATCTGTGGAGGGATCCCTGGGGACTTTGCTGATGGAGTTTTGGCCTTAGTTCATTACTAGTAAAATGAAACCTTAACATATGGCCTCCCCTAGTTAGCTCCCTGCTCTCCTGTAAGCAGAGTGAGTTTTGACTAAGAAAGAACCCTTATGGGCTAGGAGGGGAGAAGGAAGAGATTTTCTTCCTATACATTTTGTTACATTTAAATTTAATGGTATTCGTGACCATCTGAAATTAGACATTTTTGTTTAGATACCAAAGAAAGTTGTGGACTTCATGTCTTTCAAAGGCCAACCATGTGGTGGTTTCCGGAGGTGAGACCATGTCCTAGACATCAAGGGTTCAGTCCCACACATCCTTTCTCACTGATTCTGTGGCAGTCAGTCTGAAAAGATGGCCTCCAAGAACCACGCCTTCTGGAATTCATGCCTTTTTGTGGTCCCCTTTCACAATCAAGAACAATGAATCTGACTTGACTCACTTTAACCAACAGAACGTTGTGAAAGTCATGCTGACCCTGAAGAAGATCTAGTTGCCTTCACTGTTGTCCTTCTGGGAAACTGGAACTGCCAGCTAAGAAGTCTAGTACCCAGTTGGAGAGACAACATGGAGAGACCTCGTGGGAGGCACCAACTGGAGAGCAGAGGCCCTGGACTACATGAGGAGGGAGAGAAACAGAGCCATTGCAGCCTTTCAGTTTACCCTCCGTTGTGTGTCCATTTCCATTGGTCGTATAACCACAACTGCTTGAGAGTTCCGAAATGAGCCCAGCAGTAGAACTCCCCAGCTGATCCTAGTCAATTCACAAGAATGATAACAGAAAGTTTATTGTTTCCAACCACTGGCTTTCAGGGTGGTTTGTTACATAGCAATAGAGAGCTCAATCAACGCATTTCTCTCTCGGGTCTCTTTCCCCAGGCCTCTCATTTCCATTTCTTTCCTTGCGCATCATGGTGAGGTGAGAGGTGAGAGGCTATTGCACTGGTTTGAACTCCAGCTTGTGGACATTACATCCTTCTTTGGCCTTCTGCTGCCCACACCCCCAAGAACTATATAGACTCTGAGTAGCCAGATATAGCACATCAAGTACATAAGCTGCGAGTATGTTTTGGTTTTTCTTATTAGCTGATTTGGTGACATACTTAGAGATTTGAGAATAAATGCTCTTAAATACAACCTATTGAAGTTCTTCCTGGACCACAGTGATAAACTACAAGTCAAAGATGTTTTGAACAATAAAAAAGGTGGAATGAAAAGTGACTACGTATGTTTTCATTTTACATGAAGACAACCTGAATTTTAAAATGTAATCTCCAACTTGCTTTCAATACTACTAGCTATCACCTACTATGTACTATGCCTTCTATATATTACTCCTAACATGTATTCACATAGACTCAGCTAAATGGCCTTCCTTTTCTTCCTCAACACACCAAGCTCATTCCTGCCTCCACGGCTTTGAATTAGTCTGTCCTTTGGACTCAACTGCTGTTATAGCCAGGTCTTTTCCTGGTTGTCTCCTTCTCTTGATTCTAGGTTCAGCCATAATTTTATTTCTTCCAAGTAGCCTTTCATAGCCACTCTATAAATTAACCTCCTCAAGTAGTCACTTCCTATCACGTCCCCCTAGTTTATATTGTCATTGCATGTATTACTGTCTGAAATTTTCTCATTGATTCGAAAACTTGCCTTACGTGTCACTTTCAAACAGAGTAAGACCCATGGGTCAAGAATACTGTCTCTCTGATTTTTTATTATGTCTCCAGCAACTAGAAAGATGTCTGACATTAATGAGTAAATGAAGCAAGGAAGAAGGAACTTTCACAACTTTCCTTCAGATAAGGTATTATTGTCCACTTGTATTTCAGATGTGGAATTCAGGGGTAAAAGAGGTCACATAACACGCTCAAGGTCTCTCAACTTAAAGTAAATGATTTGTCTGCTCTTCAGCCTATCCTGCTGCCCCCTCCAGGGCTTCCAGGTGGTTAGGTTAGCAAATAAACAACTCTGTCTTAAAGGGGGTCTAGAAAAGACCAGAACAGATGACCCGAGCAGAGTAAACAGCCGCTCTCCCCTGCCAGAATCTCAAAACAAGCCCTAGAACATTTCTCTGGTGCATTTTTCCTATACATTTTAAGAGGTAAATGAGGTCTTTAAGGTTTAATTAAATTATTAAACATCATCAGCTCAAATCGATAGGTCTTAGTGGTGTAATGAGCTTACTTAACCAAAAATAACATGTGACCAAGAGTTGAAAAATAAGGTTGTCTTCTGAGACTGAATGTAGACAGAGCACTTAAGGAGATCAGCTGCCCAAAGCAGATATTGACAAATGGATGGCTGAGGAATTCTGTTAACACTTGTATTCCAGGGAGCCAGAACAAGGCATGGCTGTCTTATCTTCCTTAAAGCCGTACGATGTAACAGGAGGCTAAGGGGCATCTGGGAATCCAGAAAAGGGAAATGTCAGTAGTCAGAATTTGTCTGTCTAGTTCTGTGTAAGGAAGAAAATGGCCCGGACAGAGACTTTGCCTAACAGCTGTATCTCAGAGGCTGAGACAGGTGTATCAAGACATTAAGTAAGTTCTTTCTACTAATTTTTCTCTTTATGATTCCACATTGGGCAAACCAATGTTAGTTATGATTTGACTTTCCTAAAAGGTGATAAGAACAGTCTGTCCACTATTAATAATTGTCATTTGCATCGAAGACAGTGCCTTAAACACCCGATTAGCATGAATCTGTACAAGAGAGCAGGATCTTTCATAGGTCTGTTAACAGATCTTGACTTAGACAACGGGAGATCATATTTTCAGACCCTTAGACATGAAGGCCCACTGAGATGCTGTCCCAGGGGTGACTAAGCTGACTCCCTGAATGTGTTGACACTATCATAGAAAAGTTAGGACTTGTATGTACATAATCATCCACCAGCACTGGAACAGATATGCTTGGAATGTTAGAGGAAAAAGAAAATCACTTATGCCCTCTGGGGGTGTGTGGAATGGATCAGTTAAAGTTCGATTTTGTCTTCCTTTTTCTTTAAAGACTGAGATTAGAGAGATGGGATGAAAAGGAGGATTCTATGTTGTTAATTTAGCCAAATTCTTAGATGAATCATAAGAAAAAAGTAGGGTGTGTTAATATATTAGAGTCAGTAGGGCAATTGTTGGGGGTGGGGAAGAGTAAGCCATTAAGGGTCAACTTCTATAGGGTAATGTTTCATTGTTATTTTCATTAGTTTAGATGCTCTTTTTCTTTTACACAAAAATGTCTGTAAGTTTTTGGAGCGACTGCATCCATCCACTCTTGATTTGGACATTTCCCCCCTGGGTGTGACCTAATACAGTAATAACTGCACAGTTTTATACAGATGCTAAAAATAGAATCGATGCTTTTGAACTGTGGTGTTGGAGAAGACTCTTGAGAGTCCCTTATACTGCAAGGAGATCCAACCAGTCTATTCTAAAGGAGATCAATCCTGGATGTTCATTGGAGGGACTGATGCTAAAGCTGAAACTGCAATACTCTGGCCACCTCATGCGACGAGTTGACTCACTGGAAAAGACTCTGATGCTGGGAAAGGTTGGGGGCGGGAGGAGAAGGGGATGACGGAGAATGAGATGGCTGGATGGCATCACCGACTCTGTGGACATGAGTTTGAGTGTACTCCGGGAGTTGGTGATGGACAGGGAGGCCTGGCGTGCTGTGATTCATGGGGTTGCGGAGAGTCGGACACGACTGAGCGACTGAACTGAACTGACTGAAAAATATAGAATAACTATGCATCATTAAGAAGTAACAATACTTACCATTGGTATAGGAACGTCTGTGATACACCAGAGATTAGGTTTTCATTTTACTGCCCTTGGCCTCTTGAAAAGGAAATGTTTTACAAATTAAAAAAAAAAAATTCTGCATTACTTCAGCAATTTTCCCACCTCCCATAGTGCTGTAGGCATGAAACCTCATGTCCAAAATATGTGATTTGTTTTTCTGGTTTTCTTGTCACAAGTCTTTTCCCCAGCAAAGAAGGTTTATTTTCAGTTTCCACATTTTTTCTTAATCAAAAGTTTATAGACTACTATGTAGCTCAGGGAACTCTATTCAATGCTCTGTGGTGACCTAAATGGGAAGGAATCCAAAAAGAGGGGATATGTGTATACATATAGCTGGTTCACTCTGCTGTACAGTAGAACTTAACTCAACATTGTAAGTCAAGTATACACCAATAAAACTTAATTAAAAAACCATTAAAAATAAATTCATTATTTAACTCCTAAAAAAAGTTTATAGAAGTTTCTGAAAACTACTTACTGGATAATACTTAGCATGTATGAAAATCTACACATCTAGGATTATTGTCTTTTTAATGATCCAACCTCTTACTTTAATCTTCAAGAGACATTTTCAGCTTTGGAAATACTTCTTGGTTTCCAAACCACCTCACAATCACATTTATAGATTTCAAAGCAGGGCATTTAACTAAATACAGGTACATGATAAGGAGATATATATGTTTGTGTGTGTGTGTGTATGTATATATATATATCTATATATCTTCTGAGACTGAAAGTTTATGTGTATGTGTATATATATATGTATATATATATATATATATCAGTACACCCTTTCCATTTTTTGTAGATATGTTCTTTCTAATAAACCTTGTAACTTTTTAGCCCAGGACATACATTCCCTAATAGCCAGGCACATAGAGAACTTTTTATAAATTGAAGAATTTTCTTTATGTATTAGCTTTGATGTCATAAACACATAATAAGTAGCATGGCGTGCTATTAAATTGTCTTATTGTTCTTAATTTTAGAAAATAAATATAACTTTGAAGAATGAAGAATAAAAGTTTTCCTAAAATCAAAACACTCTTTATATTTTTCTTATAATAGATATATATTCTTGCATCGAATGCCAAACCACGTTTAGATAATCATTTTTAGCATTATACTCACAAAAATGGATCTTGCTATGGTTTTCAAGATCTACTGGCGTTAATTAAAAGAAGTTTGCATACGCAACTTATTCACATTACTTTATTTCTGTTGTTGTTGTTGTTGTTATTGTTCAGTTCACACAAAAAAAGGTACTTCAAGTCATCATATCCTTGCATTTAACCAAGTGAAAGAGTCATCTTGAAAGAAAACATTTTACAAACTAGACACATACCCTGTTTATTTTCTCCGAAAAATGCACTCCATAAAGCAAGTCCATTTTTTAAACTTTTCCCAATATTATACAAAAATATTCTTATGCAAGTAATAAATGTATCTTTAAACATCCAACTCTTTTGAAATTTAAAGCAGTCACACCAAAAGTTATCATTGTTAATTTTTAATCTAAACATAGAACACCTTGTGCTTATATAAACTGCTGTTATCATGTTACCATATATCATGTTACCATATATACTCTCTACATGGATCTGGCCAATATACTCTGCCATTATCCATTAAATTATGTAAAAAAGTATAATCAGTGCAGAACTTGCCTATTTTTAAACAATGTTCTTTAACCATCCTCATCCATATTTGTTATATATAATTTCTTTTTGGAAAAAATTTTAAGGCAAGTACAATCAAAATTACAAAATCACTATTTCTGTTGCTAACATATGCAGCATTCATAGTGAGTGAGTGGATCTCCTTCCTTTGTAAAAATGAAAGTACAAAATGCTAAGTAGGTTATACTTGCTAGAGCCGATTATGTAGTCTTACCTATTTAGTCATAAAGTCTTTAGAGATAACACAAAAGTATACTTCTGTAAAGATCTTTTAAGATATCAACACAAATGCTATACTAGCAGCAATCTGCTATCCCCTTTCTGTAATTTGTTGTTGCATGTCCAGTTTTCTCATGAAAATACACAGCAAGTTATTCAGATGCCCATTTTGAAGATGACTATGTCTACAAGGTCACCTCGAGGCAAAGAATACTTAAGGTGCAGTACTCATAAAATCCTCGGTTATAAGTTCACTTAATTCTATTGTGTTGCTATTTCACTTCAGTGATGGCCTGGATTCTGTAAAGTAAGAGAAAACTAAAAAAATAAATAAAAATAAAAGAAAGAAAGAAACTTACCAGTAACTGTATCTCTAAAGTTAGGTTTTGCTGAGGACATGTTATTTGCTCGGGACATAATTTAAATGGAATCTGAAAAAATAAGTTATTTCACAGCCCTGGAAAAATTAAATCGACTAAAAGAAAACTCATGGTAATAACTTTGGGGCTTTCATAGACTTTCCTTACGATAGTTGCTCAGTGCGATGCCTTCCCTTGTTTTTATAAATAAATAATTCAGGGCTACCAAAAAGTAGGAAATGGAAACAACCACAGAATTTTATGGGAAAACAAGAATGAGTTGACCCTCTCCTTTAAGATAAAATGCTTGTTCTTAGAGAAAAGTGAGTTGAACAGAAATGTGGGTATTTATTTTTAGCCTGTGCCAAAATGATTCACTGTGTCATTTCCTGATGGAGTGCATTATCTTGGTAATTCTTATAACTCTTTATCTAATGTAGCCCATATATTGATTAAGGTTATTTAATGTAATGCCAGTGTGCATTTTCGATTAGATTGCACATACCTTACACATGCAAGCACACTAAATATTTCATGTTGTCCAAGTAGACTGTTTTGAACTACTGTTGTCCAGAATGCTTTCTAAAAAGAAATCCAGCTTAATTGGTATATTGTCTCTTTCAGTTCAGTGTAGAAATAAAAATGGCTATATTGCGCTCAATAAAATTCTACTGTTGAATATGATTTTTTGGATGTTCTAGTGTTATAAAACTCAAGATGGTAAGTGGACCTACAGTGTCTGTGGAAGTCACTAACACATGAAAAGTGGGAAAACTTAAACCAATTCTCTAGGAACTCTTTGATGTGGCCACTTCACAAAGAATATATAAGGATATTTTCTTTAAACTAACAGAAGCCGTGTCCTTGAAATTTGCACTTAGGATGAGTGATATGATTTGTTTGTGAGACTCAGATGTCAAATAGGACATTTCTTCTTAAGAAACAGAAACTGGCAACCTCATCACTGATGCTCGTTCCTGGCATAACACGGAACGTAAAGACCAATGCTAGCCTGGTGAGATAAATCTATGTGGCTAGAAATATATTGTTAGAATAAGTGATTGAGGTGTGAAATACAAAACCAACTGGTTTGTCATTGTTGTGTAGGTTGTCATTTTTCTGAAATGATGAGAGATGATGCATTTAATGGATCATCTCACATAGAATTAACTAAATTTATTGTCACCAAACCAATATAGTCTTGACCTGTATGTCATTCACTGAAATAGGGTTCCCCAAATTACATGCTCATAAACATTTCCTGGAATTTAATTGTTTTGGAGTGTGAGCCAGTAATCTATGCTTTTAAGAAGTGCTACAAGCAATTATTATGCTAAAGGACATTTGGGAAAGTCTTCATCAGAGCTTATCTCTCTATGAATTCATTGTTAATGTGACGAAAATAATTGTTAATTAAGTCTAAAAAATTTAGCACATTTTTTATTGATGTATTTATTTTCACAACCAACATCTTTGGTATCCCTGTATAATCTTGCTATTTTTTCTTCCTTAACAGAAAGAGAAGTAACAATAGATGTGTATTTTTTTAGAAGGAAGGTGTTTTTATTTAATGCTTAACTATTAGTTTATTTCTCTTCTACAATGGTACAATTACTTTTTTGAAGTCATATATTTCATGACAAAGTTGCTTGTTTTTTGACTAGTTTGTGTGTGTGTGTCTTTCTTTTTGAGAAATTCTCACATAAACTGTTATTGTCTGTATAGTTCAGCTTTTCTCAGGGCTTCATTGTGAGTTCTGGTGAATAAACTGGGAGGAATTATTAAAAGAAAGACCCAGTTTATGGTGACATTCATCCACTGCAAACTTTAATTTTGTTTTCGAAAGAGTAATACCAGTTGTAATGATAGAAACAATAAACCCTACACCCTGTGTTTCTCAAAGAGGGGAGGTCCTTGGGCCACCACGTTAGAGGTACCTGTGGAGCTTAAGTAATAGATTCTGAACCCCACTCTAGTACCATAGGCATTCAATCTGAATTTCCATTTTTAACTAACTTCCCAGGTCACTGTTCTGAAGTCTAAAATTTGAGACTCATCTGTTTGAGTCCTGTAGTTTTCAACTGTTGGTTATCTTATAGAATCACCTGGAGGGTATTAAACAAACAAAGCAATGGACTAACAGTAGGGGCAAACTGGACTAGTTTCATCTGAAATCTCTGGGACTTTGGAACGTTTTAAATTTCCCTGGTTCACCAAGGTCTTAGAATTATTACTAGCAGGCCCATTAGAACGATGCTATGAAAGAACCATTCCACTCCTCACCAGACCTTTATATCACAGTATCAAGCATGCCAAAATCCTAATTTCTATTCATACATTAGAACATTTAGCAATAATTTTCCCATTTTATTGAGGAAAAGCATGCTGAAGCCACTGAAGGAAGGATTTTCATTCCGTGCTTGGTCTTCCTTTGAAGTTCATAGTTGTGTAAACAGTTCTTTATTTGCCAAAGACAATCGAAGAACTGAGATACTTCATTGTTTAATGTAAACCAGCTATTGATTTTCATAGTTTTATAGTTCTGTTTGTCATATACATGGGCTTTTGACATGTTATTCTGCTCTCTGATTTTGAGGATGTTCTTTTTTGTTTTATTTCCCAGAAGTTGGAAATTGGACTGCCTTATCAGTTTTTCCATAATCCAGTCATTCATAAACCATTTTGATGACTTTTGCCATATATCACCTTTCATAGACTATTATTTACTTATGTTTTTGTTTAACCATTTACTATATATTATTCTATCTGAAACAGTATCTACAAAGTCGTTTGAGTTACTACCTAAGTTTTTTTTTTTAACACATTTTAAATAAAATACATAACTATTCAAATGAAAACTTCCCTCTGTGTATCATCTCAAACCAACATATCACTGGAATAAAAATCCCTAATTTGGGCAAACAATTGGCTAAAGTATTCATCAAATTTAGATGTTCTTTATCCTTCAGAATTTCACCCCACCCTCCTCCATACACATCAGTATCACTGGGCATTAAACAGTGATTGAAAATGTAAGCTTAATCAAAGATTTGCTTGCATTACTCTTACAGGCATACATACTTGATAAAAATCCCACAGCAATAAGTGATTGGGTTACTACTATTTTAATTTTCTGAATATTTGCCTCATTGTATGTTTCTATTTTTCCAGTAGATGAGGATCTGATATCAATTAGGAGTCTTCTAGAAATAAGAAAGATGTTTCATGAGGATCAGTCTTTTAACCAGTTGTTAATAATATGAGTGTAATTCAAAGTTTCTGAGAATTTATGTGTGTATGTGTGTGTGTGATGCGCACACATAGTCCCAAATGTTCTTCACCTATAGAGTTCTCTCCTGGTATTTTTAATAATAGGTCAGGTCCTATGACTCACAATTTAAAATATGATAGATAAAATATACACTGAGTCATAACTCATACAACATTTTACTTTCTCAGTAGAAGTTATTTTTTTCACACTGAAAAACCCTACTGAGGTAGAAATGACTTTATGAAATTTTAAATTTATCAATTACTTTGACATTCAATCTGAAATAATCTTAAGTTTTAAAAAATATTACTTTTCATTTTTCATAATAATTTATCTCTGCTTCATCTTTAAGAAGTGCTTCTTAAAAGGCTGTGCTAAGATATGAATTTTGCTGAAACAGCCCATTTATTCTAAAAGGTTTATGGTTATTCACTTGTTATCCTTGTGATGGGAAGATTTACCACTTTTCCCCTCCCCCAAATAAATAAATAACAATTTTATTTATCTTTAACATAAAATGAAAAGGGCAATAATATTTCTTTTTAGGAGTAAGTATGTACGACAACTAGGTGGAAACCGAGTGGAAAAAAACCAAACAAACACTGATTACAGATGTTGATCATTTTAAAATATTACCTGAGGGGACTTTATTTTAAGGTCCTTACACGCACGCATGCTCAGTCGCTAAGTCGTCTCTGACTCTTTGTGATCCCATGGACTGTAGCCCACCAGGCTCTTCTGTCCATGTGATTTTTCTAGGCAAGAATACTGGAGTGGGTTGCCATTTCCTCCTCCAGGGGATTTTCCTGACCCAGGGATCGAACCCGTGACTCCCGTGTCTCCTGCTTTGGCAGGCAGGTTCTTTACCACTGAGCCACCTGGGAAGCCCGTCCTTATGTTAGTGGTACCTTAAAAAGAAAGGAATAAAATACCTGGGGATCAAGAAGTAAGGAAAAGAAGCAGCAAAGATTTACATGTTATCATGCCTTTCGTTTCTGTTCCTCAAAGGATTGTATGAAATAGATGAAAGGAAAATGCAGAATTTAATCTTGAAAAGATCATTAACATGATAATGACTTTTAAGAGATTGAATTTGTGACTCAAATTTCTCAAAAATCGAAAAGTGAAGAAAATAAAGGATTGTAAGTGAACTTGACTTTTTAACAAAGTTTTTCTTTTTGTTCAGCCAGTTGGCCATTTCTTAAGTCCCTTTCTCCAATCTTAATATGAATTATGTCTAAGAATTATAAGCTTATACAGACATAAACAGAGAGGGAAAGAGAAATATAACAAGAGTTGTCAAATTAACGAAGGTACTTACATAGGTTCCAACAACACATTATTTAATTTATTTTCATCTATGATCAGGTAGAAACCAGAAGAAACATATGTAGCTTAATAAATAATTTAATTTCTTGAATTTCTATTTAACATATAAATTTATTTTTACAGGATATATAGAGAGCATACTCATAGAGAGCAACAGACTTATGAAACGACTATAAAACACAAATTATAATTCAAGTTTAAAATTTCTCATTTTTACACTTGTATTTGTCTATTGTCCTATTGCTAGTCAAAGCAAAACCAAATATATAATTGTAAGTATTCTAAGAAAAAAAGGAGCGCCTCCATCACCTACGCATGTTACATACATTCTAGATTGTACAAAATCAAAGGGTAGGCAAAACTAAAGGGAAACACTATGGAAAATGCACTTTTTTACTGACATATCTGAAAGCGTCTGAGTTTAAAATTTGATTTGAACACCAGCAGAGGAAAATGACCAAATTCATTTTCCTATTTGGGTTCTCTCAAACTCTGAAAATGTAAAAGTTTTTACAATTTAATAGCAGGTTATATGAACATATCTCCACTACTTCAGTGGAAAAAACACACTAAGGATTCTAGCTACCAGGAGCATATGTTGCGAGGAATATGGACAACTGTCCACGTATACTAACAGAAAGATGTCTTCATCCCAGTTGAGAATTAACCTAAAACACTCACATCCAATTTCCCCAAATTTAGTCTCTCATTGACTAGTAAGAATAGATCCAAATTACTTTGCCACATGTTCATGCACTATGTAATATGTCATTTTACATTAAATCTTTTTTTTTTTTAATGACCAGCATGCCCTTTGAAACTTAAGGTTATCTGGACTATGAAGACTGAAATTTACACAACATCAATATTACATGTAAGAGTCTCAAGTTCATGTGCAGTTCTTCGATTTCTACTCATTTAGTAATGGAGGAAGTACAGTGTAATGACTTGCCTTTGTTAGAAAGAGAAGATTTTCCAGGCTGTGGACACTGGGGGATGTATTGTAAAGGTAGTGAAGGTAGTGAATGGTAGAAAAACAACAGTGCCTATTTATTTCAGTGAACAATTCAGAAACGTGAGTTTGTCAGTGGACTCAGAGACTTTAGAGGGGCACTTCCTAAAGGGCAGAAGGAAATTTTTCTTTTTATGTCTCTTATTTGTAGAGATGTTTTGTGTTCTGAGCCTGGAAGGAAGAAATACTTGATGGAAAAATCAGAGCTGAGTTCTTTCTTTTCAGTCTGGGCATTTTCTATACATGTGACTGAAGTTTGATGAAGACAAAACAGAGAAGATTAGGATTAAGTCGTCATCATCATCATCACCATCATCGCCCTCCTCTTTACTCAAACTGAGTCAGGTCTTACAGTTCCTTGTGAGAGTATCTTAATTAACATAGCACCAACTTTCATCTTGCTGCCCACCAGGAGCAAAAAGTAAAACTTGAAATAACCACCATGTCAGTTCATTCTCAAAATTCTTCATATTGCCCCAAAGTTATATCATAAATCCTGAAACTGGCATAAACTCAGTTGTTGAAAACCAAGTATATAACCAACTCTAAATCTTAGCATAAGAAAACTGGGTCCCTTTGGAAAAACATGTCAAATGGTTGTTTCTTCTACTCCTGCACTAAGTTATTTCTTCTTAATTTTGCTGTAGGAAAACAAATCAACCCAGAAAAAAGTTTAATGACATAAGGCATCATGCCGAATTGCATGATTTCACATTCCCTACCCCTCAGTTATCTTTTGAGTAAATTAAGAAATGAGCAAACTATCAACTCTCATTTATTTGGGCATGAATTACTTGGTCATCTAAGTTTTGCCTCACTATAAACCAAGTCTCCCACAAAGTTGGGTCGTGTTGGAATTGCCTCTGTTTGTTAAAAGAACAATAATCATTCCCTGAATTTTCATGAATGAAGGTAAATAGTAGCCATAACAGTACCTGCAAGATACGTGGTTTACCTTAATGTCAGTTTCTGAGAATATGTTTTATATCCAAATATCATAGCTTTTTAGGTGATGGATGTCTTTGAGACTTACATCCCAGAAAACACAGTTTTGTACATTTTCACAATTCTGTCTGGAATTTCAAGTGTTTCCTTACTTCCTTTAAGCAGTCTTACATACTTAAGGTGTCCTTAAACCCACGTTTGTTGCTTTCTTTGTTCAGAATAATAAAGTGGGAAGGGTTAGTGATAAGGCAAGGAATAGCTCTGCTTCCACTGATAAGTTGCTCGTTTTAGGGAACTCAGTTGCATCATCATCTCTTTGTAATAACTGTATATATTGTTAAAAAAATTCTTTAGAAATAGGGACCATGTGTCTGTAGATAGAATTTCTAACCCATTTAATAATGGGAATAATGATCAAGCAAGTTCAGATCAGAAACAGTAAAGGATTTTCTGCTTCTGTGTCTCTCTGTTCTCTTAGTTCCAGTCTCTCATTTTACTTGGATGGTATCAGAGATCTTTGAATTTCAATAAGCTTTCTTCTGGGACTAATGATATAAACTTAAACTAAATTAAAACAAGAAAGAAATTAAGCACAAGATGAAAAATACTTCTTACAAAAAGGAGAACTAGGGCATCCAGAACCTGAAAATAATTTACAAATATATGAATGAATGTTTTCTTAGAAATGTTGATCTTAATTTACTTAAGTGGTACCTGTCAAAGTTAATGACTATTCTAAGATAAACAAAACTTACTTGGCATTTAGGGTCAGCTCTCAGTTAACATCTGTTCTTGTTATAAAATGCTAAATAGTAATGAAATAAGGAAGGAAGAAGTATTTAGGTATTTAAGTCAATGGGGTTCAAATGCATATACTGTGAAGAAAGTAATCAACACAAAATAGTTGACTGAAACAATCAGGGGTTTAGCTATAGAAATAGAGTAGGTTCAGGTATCTTAGGTCATTGTGTCTCGGATTTATTTCATAGACTTGATCTTATATCAGCTGGCTGCATGAGACACAAAATCCTCCTCTGCCCACAGAAGACCTAAGGAACGGATTACAAATTAAATAATCAAAGATTTGAGCACCAGTATAAAGGGTAGGACGCTCATAGGCAGCAAGTAGAGGTTACATTAAAAAACCAGGTGGACTTAGGAATCTGTAGCATGTCACTTGCAGTCTGAGGAGCAAATGATGAAAAACAAGCAATACCAAACATCACACATATCCAAGTCCAGATGTCCATTATCTCCCTCAGTTTGGCTAACAAATTCACACTTTCAACTGTGTTTTTACAACTAGAATATTCTTATCCCCCACAGCCCCCACAGAAAAAAGAGAAGGATGAAACCTAAGCACTAGGGAAAATACATTTTTTTCTCTCTTTATTGTGAATTCTAATATAACTTTTGTTAAACATAGAGCATGTGAACACATGACAGTTTCCTTCATTTGTTCTCACATGTAGCTGATAGAGGAATACTCGGGAAGAATGTTTCTAAAGCCATAGAGAACTTCTTCTCCCATTGATTTTCTAGAAATATGACAAAGCATTAGAGGAAAAAGAAAAGCATTTTTTAAGTTGTGAGAATATCAAATATTACCCATCAACCCCTGAATCATGCTATTCAAAGTGCTTAAATCTACACTAAAAATAGAACAAAAAATGTACTCCCAATGCAGCTAAATTAACATCTATGGATGCCTAAAATATGACTGTGGTCTGAATACTTCCTCTACATTTATTCCACACTTCCACCGTGCACTTAAAAAAATTAAAACAAAACAAAACAAAAACAAAGAAATAAACCAGGCCATTGCCATGTTTACAGTATTCTGAGCACTGGGGGAATCTGTTATCCAGTCCAGTGAGGTCACTGCCACCAGTCCCTGACAGGTGTCCATAGTATAAACAATGGCCTTCTTGAATTCTGAAAATAACCCAATGTGCAAAGCTGACCTTAAAGTTTATGTGTCCTTGCAGCGTCAGTTCTGGTTTGTGAAAATGTGACACAGGTCCAAGGGGAGCACGGGAATAAAAAGAACAGATTGTGGACAAGGACCCAGGCAAGTTGTCAGGGAAATAAGCATTTTTTTTTTTTTTTTAGCAAGTAAAAATCAATGTACATCCTAAAGCTCCTTTACCTTGTCACACAAACATGAGATATTCACAGCTTTACAAAATTCTTATAATCATCTCTCATACATTTGCAATTCAATTTTACCCTCACCAATGAACTCTACTGAAGTTTACATTTTTGTGTGTGTGGCCAACTCATACCTTAGTATTGTGACCAAAACTGTAGAATTGTTTTCTCATTATATGGTGGTAGGAATAAACCAAACATACTATAGTCACTACACAAGCCCACGGACGATGGCTGGAATGGAAGTTCCTACACTGAATCACTAAAATAATGCATAAGTTCTATTATCAGTGTTTTCATCACATCGATTTTTTTAAGAACTAAAAGCTACTTAGGTAATATTTCCCTTCAACAATTTTGCCCTCTGCAAGTTCCTTTAGGATTGATTTTGTATCATTTTCAACATGAATATGTATTAGCTACTTATGTCATTGATTTCAAACATAAAGCTAAATGGTAAGAGATGAATTTCCTGGGAGCATCAACTTTCTGTTTCTGACAGAATTATACAGTTAAAATAAAACTAATTCTTTATACAGTAAAATTATTTAAATACTTTCTCATCTAATTTAAAAACTATTTTGTGTAAATAATGTTTATTTTGAAAATACTGATTTCTGTTGGTATTCATATGTTTGACCTCCTGAGTTCTTATATAAACACTTTGAGATTAATAAGTGTTGCTTATGTTCACAAACTGAAACCAAACACTTGATTCTGATTATAGCACTGAAAATTAAATACAGTGAAGTAACATTTAAATACAAGGGGACCCCATAATAAGTTTCACAGATTTGCACTGACTCTTTAGAAAATAACATTTTCTATAATACAAGGTGACAAAGCATATTTGATGACACATCCTGTCCTTCCCTTTGGTTTGGAAGCCTTCAATGCAAATTTCATTTTGACTTGTGTTGATTCACCCTTTTGAGTTAACTTGCCTGACATTTGCACATAATCTCATTTGCAGAAAATCATAGAGGGAAAAGAGGAAGTAGAATAGTAAACAAAAACAGCCACAAACACATTCATGCCTTTCCAGGAAGTGATCAAATATAGGGCTTGATTTTTTTGTTTTGTTTTTTGTTTGTTTGTTTTTTGTTTTTTTTTGTTTTTGTTTCTTTTGTTCTGTGTTTATATATATATATATATATATTTATATAAGGGTACATCAACTCATTTAAAAAACGGAAACAACACACTCTCCCCCATTTTCATGCCCTTGATCTTCTCTTCTTAGCACTCTGTAGTGGTCACTGTCAAGTGACTAGCACACTTTTGGGTCTGGAGTGTATTCTGACGAGCAGTGAATTAAATGTTAAGACAGTTAGACCCCACCCCCCTACCCCTTCTCAGAGTTTACACATCATGCCGCCATTAGAAGGGTAGAGATGGGGAATGAGGTGGGACAAGGAAGAGATTCAGGGCTCTGATTGGTGGGGCCCTCCTATGAGCAAATGTTCTCATTTTTTTTTTTCCCGAGTGGCAATGCTGGCATTCGTTGCACTGCTTTCTGAAGGCCCACATGGCCCTGCTGATCCTAGGTAGAACCCAAGAGAGGATCCGGTGCTCCTTGTCCCATCAGATAGATTTGTCCAAGCACCCCAAGGAAATGTTAAAAGCAAAACAAAGATCAAGGAAAGGAAATAAAAGCCCATTCTAAAACTAAACTAATGAAGCAAAAAAGGGTTTTCTATCTATACATAAGTCTCTTCTTTAAAAAAAGGTAAATTTACAAATTCCAATGACATATAAAACAAAGTCAAAAAATGTAATGGTAAGAGACATGGTAAAACAGGAAGACACTGATGCTACAAAGAAATTGCAAAAAACATATGTACAAGACCCTGTTTTTCCTCATGTTCTAGAGATTGTAACGCATGTTTTTGTTTTTTTAAACAGCAGCAGTCGAGGATTTAGTTCCAGGCACTGGACTGCAGACTCTACTCAAACTCCCAGGGACTGGGTGTCCCTTGCTTTTCTGTCACCAGATCACACTGGATATACTGGTCTCCCGTGGCAACAGCGGCAGGATGGCACTGTTTGTGTGGGCCTCGTCTGGATTCTGCTCCCTGCTCGATTTTGTCTGTGGCCGCTGCCCGTTGATGAGTGTCATAGGGATGTTACAATAGGTATGCTGATTGCCTATGGAGGTAAGAGGCAGGGTGCCAGTAGGAGGTACGTCATACTCGTAGCTTCGGTAGTAGTGTTTCTGACGCATTTGTGAATGGTAAGTGTTGTGAAAGGTGGATCGGAGATCTGGATGGGCAGTGGCTAGAGCTGTGGAGGTGGCGGCAGCCATGGAGATGGCTGAGACAGTCTGCAGCTCCCCAAAAGGCCCCTGCTCACTAACATCTAAAGCCTGCTCATGTGTAATGGGTTCTATCCTCTTAAAAGGCATTTCGTATTGTAAACGTTTCCAGAACTTAGAGTTCAACTTGTTGCATTTTGGTCCATGCCACTTAATAACGGTCAGGAGCTTGATGGTGTGCTTGAGGGCCTCCACCTCCTGGTAGTTCATAATTCCTCGTAGTTCACTGCACTCGATGAGTATCACTTTAATTTCTCCAGTCACAAGCATATTTCGAAGTCTGGTCTCCAGCTCAAAGATGCTCCAGCCTCTTCTGACTACGTAATTTGGGGTCATGACAATAATCAGCCGCTTGCTCTGATCTACACACCTTGCCACATCTTCAATGTATGCTACAACAGAGAAAAGGGTTTATCAGAATAAGTAAATTGAACATTTGGTCCAGAAAGCCCCAATGGATTCTCTTTCACACATGAAAATGAGAATTGTTGGTTGTTAGGTAAACCCTTGAGAAGATGAAAATAGCCAATGATCACTTAGAATAGAGGATGGGGCTTTTGCTTCTCTCAGTGATAGAAATATTTTCCCAGGTACAAATCTCTCATTTGGTTTTTTTTAAATGTCAAGGTTCATAACATGAGATGCTTTATAGAATAGTGGAAGTGGCTTCCTCGGGGGTATCAAAACTTATTTTTGATTTGAACATATCATGCGATTTCTTTCTTGAGAAACTGACAGATGTAGAAGAAGCAAAAGTTAAAATTTTATCTAAAAATGATGACTACACAGTCAGATACAAGGATACACACACTCTTAAATGAAAACAGTAACTTACTTCCAGTTGGGATTAAATCTCTATCTGGTATAAACAGCTTATATCCATAGTGTTTTTCAAGCATATCAGGTAGGATTTCAAGAGCAAAGCGTTCTTCTTCCCCAGTCTCTTGATTCCACTGGTCAGGATCCACTTTGGTATATGATAAGTATGCATCGTAATCTTTATTATCTGTCAAGAACATCACAGAGTAAAGCTGAAGTTACTACTCTACAAAGAAAGCAATAGGACATGAGAACAATCACCTTATTTCATAAGTATCTCTAAATGTCCCACTTCTAGGAGACCAGAGGAAAAAGTTTTTATTAATTTTCATTAATAATTCAATAATGCCAAGTATTGTGGAATGAATTTGGGGATATAAAGGAGTTACATTTTGTTGTTATTAAGACAGTAGGAGAAAAATTAATGAAAACAGCAATGAAATGTTAACATTAAACATTTTTGATGCACAGATCATAGAGAATTTTGACAGCTTATAATAGTCACATATTTGGATAACATATTCTTATTCTACATAATTGTACATTTCACCTAATCCTTCCTTTGATGATTTTACCCTGTTGAAAAAAAAGAAAGAAAATTGAAATTGGCTTGGCTGGCTTAAGGAATGGTTTTTAGGTTGTGTGCGTTGTGCTGATTTTCTTTTGCGGAAAAGATAAAACAAAATTTGGAATAATTAATTTTTCTTTGGGAGCTGGTTCTTGAAGTCAGTATTAAGACTATTAATATGCTGACTTATTATAGAAAAACATATTGTTTTCCTGATCTTCATTTATCTTACATGTAAATTACTGCCTAATTTTATTTCATCATGTTAATCAGTTTGACTGAAAGAATAAAAAAATTATAATACAAATGAATTAAACTTAGTTCTAAAATTTGATTTCTTTCCTCATTCTTCTCCATTTTTACATGAGAACCCTTCAAATATTTGATGACTACTACTGTGCATTATCTTTATCTTAGCATAAACATCCCAAAATTCTCATTTGTTTTTCCTTAGATTCTGCAGAATATCATCCATCAATTTCCTTTTCAGAGTGTGATATCAGGATTCATAATTCACCTCAATTCTAAATATCATCAGTAGGCCATGTCTATCAGTATCAATACGCTTTGGTCTCTTTTGTTCTTCCTTGATAATTGTCATTGTATTATTTGATTATTAGATCAAGTTGCTTTGAAACACTCCTATATTTCAGAACAAAAGGATCTTGGCATTTGGTATAGAAAATTTAAAATATTTGGGGTATAAAATATCAAAGATAGAGGGGCATCCATGACTTGCTCTGGGTGGCTCTGGGACACGTCTTTTGACTTCAAAGACACTAAAAGTCACTTCTGAAGGTACATATGTATGTTCATTTAGTAGTCTGATAATCCTGAACTACCTAGAAGTCATTCTATAGTTTGTTATGGAAACCTCAGAGAACTGTTTACTTCACTTAAAGTTAACACAGGCATATAAGAAACTAGCAACTCTACTATAGGATCCCTGGGGAAATAAAAACCTTTAGCTATGGAAAATTTTTTAAAAGCAACTTTCAGGTAATAAAAAAAAGTAATCATCCCAATCATGTCATATTTTGGTATTTGGCATTTTCTTTATTCTTTAAGCAGGATATAGTTGTACATAGTAATTCAATTTTCACAAAAAATGATAATTATGTTTATTATACCATGTCTATGCAGATATGCCAGTGGTCTATAGTGGTACCACTTTGTTGACATAAATAGTTGAGTGAGAAATAATAGAAAATAGCACATAATAAAGCTACAATATAATACCAGTTAATATTTAATTAAAATGTCCATTTATTAGATAATCACATGCCATATCTATGAGATAAAATCTTCCTTCACAATATGGGTCAGTAACTTCCAGTCTAGTAGAAGATGTAGACAAGTCCACAATCTATTTCCAGAGCATAAATATGTTGCAAAGAATAGTACAAGTGTCATGGGCCAATGGGAGGACTCTTTAAGCCAGATTGAAGATTGCAGAATGATTTCATGCATATACTATTCTTTTCCTGGGATTATTTCTCTTCTAATTTTTTACAAAGTACTATAAAGTACTGAAGTTTGCCCAAATCTGGGCTGGGTAACGACTAGATCCTCATTCTTCACCTTTTACCTTGTATAGGCTCAAAAGCATTTGAAAACCAGATCAATATGAACACCAAAGAGAACAGAGCACGTATGACCACATGTAAACAACTGTTCACCAATACTAGTAAGTTCCGGATGGATGTCACTTTTGCTCACATGACACTGTTTCTGGTTCTCCTGCCTCATCCATGGACATCTCTCTTCCAATTCATAAATGCTGTCATTTCTAGAGATGTTTTCTGTGGCCTGTTTCATTTGTCTCTCAGCCTACGTTCCCTTAAAAAACCTCTTTTTCTCCCATTACATCAACAACCACGTCTATGTAGATGTCTCCCTAACTTAGATGTCCAATCTTGTCTTCTTTCTCATGAACCTGTAACCTGGACATTCAACATGTTCACAACCAAATGAACTTTCCATCTCAAGCTTTGTTCTTCATGTTTTATTTCACTTAAATTTTAGTAACATAAGAATCTCACGTCTATAGTCTCTAAATGTCAGATGCATGTTCCATTTATCTCTTTTCATTACCAATACTCTCACAGTCATTCACTGGTAAAAATCCTTTGGATTGTTTCCATCCAGGGTGAGGTCCTACTCTCTCCTCAGCTGCTGTAATTATATTTTATTGGGTCTTTCCTCTCTGTTTCCTTATTCTTCTGGCCCATTCCACACAGAATCAGAAAATTTATTTTTTCAAACCTCACAACTGATTACATTTATGGTAGCTTGAAAAATACTTATGGCTACCCATTGTCAAAAAGCCAGCAGCTATCTCTGCAGTTGGTTTCCTTTCAATTTGAGTCTGATATCTTTGAGTTGAAGGTGATCTCTTTTATCACATATTATATTATTGTGCTCACATCTTATCTTCTTTCTTTGACCACAAGATCCTTGATTCAGATATATGACTAGGGATTAGTAGATGCTCAAACATATCTGTTGATTAAATGAATGAATGGCCTCTCATTTGGGTATCATGTGACATATATCTATGGCTAATGGAGAGATTTTCTCAGGATTTGGGCCATTTCCTAGGAGAGATGGCTTTGGTGATACATATTCCAAGTTGCCTGGACTCCTCAAGCAATTACTAGGAGTGACAGGGTCAAAGTTTAGCAAAGTTTCTTTGGAATAATCTTGAACTGTATTTTCTTATTGTGACTCATTGAAGGCTCAGAGTCCTTGTAAGCTTCTCTGAAAAAGTGGTTTTCATACTTAAGCATGAATGGCAATTTGGAAGACTTGCTAAAATACAGACTGATGGGCCCCACCTCTGGAGGTTTCAATTCAGAATATCTAGAATAGGTCCTTAGAATTGGAATTTATAGAAAACTCTCAAGTGATAACTGCTGACAGCCCACGGACAACACCTTGAGAAACCCTGCTTTACAACAGAGTATAGGTACTCCAGGCATAGGTATTGAAGCTTCCCAGGTAGCTCCAATGGTAAAGAATCTGCCTGTGATGCAGGAGACCTGGGTTCAATCCCTGGGTTGTGAAGATCCCCTGGAGAAGGGAATGACAACCCACTCCAGTATTCTTGCCTGGAGAATTCCATGGACAGAGGAGCCTGGTGGGCTACAGTCTATGGGGTCGCAAAGAATTGGACATGACTGAGTGACCAACACTTTTACTTTCATAGGTACTCCAAGGTCTCAAAGGTATCAAAGAACTGCAGTCAGCTGCCAGGTAACTGATCAAAAGTATCACAAAGCCTACACACTGCAGCCTCAGCTCCATGATAAGGGGACTTGATACTTACAAGATGTGTACTCTATGTAGAAATAAGATGAAAATTCATGAAAATCCACACTTTCATCAAAAAGGGGATAAATTCATACCTAGACTAATATTGTCAGTAACCATATTAAGATTAAATGAACAGGAACAGGTACTGTGGTCTCAGTCAGTTTTCTATCTCTTTATGTCATCTGGGTGAGTTTGCAGCATTTAAGCTAATATCCCCCAGGTAAAAAGGAGATGTTCACAAGGAGGTTATTCTGGCAAGAAATAGGACTAAAAGGCCCCTTGCAAGCGGCTACAGTAGCATCCTTCCTCAAATCAATGGATACTTGATTGATATCTAATTTCTCTCCCCAGAATCTATGCAGTGCAGTATTGGGCTAGGCATTTATTTACCAACAGAAGCAAACTCCAGATTTGAAAATTATCAGACTGAAAATACCATGTCATATATCGTGCTAAATGCAGTAATGTTTCCTGAGTCAAAAACATATGGATTCTAAGGTTTCTTCTTTTATCTCAGTTACCTGCTGAATCGGAGTCATGGGAAATATCTCTTAGATATTTTTCATGTCTGTAAGAATGCATATTGACTAATCTTAATGTGTATAAGAAATTGAAAATGTGAGGTTTTTTTTATAATCATAGGCAAAACAAAATTATGTTAAGATTTTTAAAGGATCGGACTGTGATCTTTCAAATTTAATTAAGTTTATAAATAGCTGAAAACAAATTAGTCATAGAAGGATAGTACCACAATCTAGATCTTATTCTGAACTTTATTCTCTAAATTTTATTTTCTGTAATTTAAACCCTCAAGTATAATTCTGTTGACTGCAGAGATGGAAAGCAGTTGACATACACACCTTTTGTCATAATATTCATAGGTTCTAATATAGTCATTGGTTTACTCTTTCCATGATTTTCAAGAGATTCTCACTGTAATGTCCCACATAAAAAGGAATGAAGTCATCAAGATGGTCAAATAAGATATCCTTTGCATGTATCCTCTCTTCTGCAGCACAGAGCCAGTCCGACCCACCCAAGGACCCATCCAATGACCAGGTATTAGCCCTCCCAGTGACCTGGTGGGAGCCATACCCATCCACACACCTGGTAGTAGGTCCATCGACTGAAGACACAACTGTGGATCCTGAAGTGAAAACCTGTCCAAATGCTATACTACTGAACAAGGTTCTAGAGGTATTCCTAGCCACCCAAGGACCAGAGAGGACCCATATGAACCTGAGCTCCAACCCAGAATGATTAGGTTTCTGGAAGTAATCGCATTGGCCTGGGGAACAGACAGAAGAACTTTACCTGCTAAAGTCAGTCTTTAAAGACTAGAAGAGATATTTGCTCTTTCAAATGTACAGACACCAATGCAAGGATACATGGATCACAAAGAATCAGGCAAATATGGTATCACCTAAGGAAAGTAATAATGTGCCAGTAACCAACACCTAAGAAATGGAGACCTACAACTTGTGGGATAAAAAGGTAAAAATAATCATCTTAAAGAAAATCACTGAAAATAAATGCAGGCAGTTTAACAAAGTCAGGAAAATAATGCGTGAATAAAATGTGAAAGTCGTGAAGTCGTGTCCAACTCTTTGTGATCCCATGGACTATGCAGTCCATGGAATTCTCCAGGCCAGAATACTGGAGTGGGTAGTTGTTCTCTTCTCCAGGGGATCTTCCATTTAATAAAGAAACAGAAACCATAAAGAAGAACCAGATAAATTCTCAAGCTAGCAACCACTTTGGCTGGTGAATTCTACCAAATATTTCAAGAAGAATTAATGCAATCCTTTGCAAACTCTTCCAAGGAAAAAATAAAAGAGGAGGGAACATATGATGCCAGCGTTATCCTGATACAAAAACCAGATAAGAATACTACAAGAAAACTACAAGTCAATATCCCTAATGAATACAGATACAGAAATTCTCAACAAAATACTAGCAAACCAAATTCAACTGTACCTTAAACAGATAATATAACATGATCAAGTGGGATTTATTCCTGGGAAGCAAGGATGGATCAACATGTGCAAATCAATGAATGTGGTATGCCACATTAATAGAATGAGGAATAAAAGTCATATGATCCTGTCAATAGATTCAGAAAAAAGGATGTGACAAAACAATTTATAACCTCTCAAAAATTTGGGTAGAGAAAGAAAATACTTCAACATAATAAAGGCTAGGGGGCTTCCCTGAAAGTCCAGTGGTTAAAACTCTGTACTCCTAATGCAGGGGGCATAGGTTTGATCCCTGGCCAGGGAACTAAACATTCCACATGACACACGGTGTGGCCAAAAAATATGAACATAAAATATGAACACAGTAGAATATTGTTTTGGAGAATATTATTCTGCCATAAAAGTGAAGGAAATTTTTTTTTATTTGGGTGGGCCTTGAGGGCATTATACTTAAGTGAAACAAGTCAGACAGAGAAAGACAAATATTGAATGATCTCACTTACAATGTGGAATTGCAAAAGCTGAACTAATGGAAAAAGAGAGTAGAATGGTGGTTGTCAGGGGCTGGGAGTGGGGACATGCTGGTCAAAATAAATCAACTCCCAGCTCTAAGGAGAATAATTTCTAGGGATACATAGAAAGCTTGGTTAACAATACTGTATTATATACTTGAGTGTGGCAGAGAGTAGAACTTAAATGTTCTCACTACAAAATGAAATATTTATGTGCGGTGATGGATATGTTGCTGCTGCTGCTGCTGCTGCGTCACTTCAGTCGTGTCCGACTCTGTGTGACCCCACAGATGGAAGCCCACCAGGCTCCCCCGTCCCTGGGATTCTCCAGGCAAGAACACTGGAGTGGGTTGCCATTTCCTTCTCCAATGTGTGAAAGTGAAAGTGAAGTCGCTCAGTCGTGTCCGACCCTTAGCGACCCCATGGACTGCAGCCTACCAGGCTCCTCTGTCCATGGGATTTTCTAGGCAAGAGTACTGGAGTGGCTTGCCATTGCCTTCTCCGGATGGATATGTTCAGTTCAGTTCAGTTCAGTTCAGTCGCTCAGTCGTGTCCGACTCTCCGCGACCCCATGAATCACAGCACGCCAGGCCTCCCTGTCCATCACCAACTCCCGGAGTACACTCAAACTCATGTCCACAGAGTCGGTGATGCCATCCAGCCATCTCATTCTCTGTCGTCCCCTTCTCCTCCCGCCCCCAACCTTTCCCAGCATCAGAGTCTTTTCCAGTGAGTCAACTCGTCGCATGAGGTGGCCAAAGTATTGGAGTTTCAGCTTTAGCATCAGTCCCTCCAATGAACATCCAGGATTGATCTCCTTTAGAATGGACTGGTTGGATCTCCTTGCAGTATAAGGGACTCTCAAGAGTCTTCTCCAACACCACAGTTCAAAAGCATCGATTCTTCGGCGATCAGCTTTCTTCACAGTCCAACTCTCACATCCATACATGACCACGGGAAAAACCATTGCCTTGACTAGACGGACCTTGGTCGGCAAAGTAATGTCTCTGCTTTTTAATATACTATCAAGGTTGGTCATAACTTTCCTGCCAAGGAGCAAGCGTCTTTTAATTTCATGGCTGCAATCAGCATCTGCAGTGATTTTGGAGCCCAAAAAAACAAAGTCTGACACTGTTTCCATTGTTTTTCCATCTATTTCCCATGAAGTGATGGGACCAGATGCCATGATCTTTGTTTTCTGAATGTTGAGCTTCAAGCCAACCTTTTCACTCTCCTCTTTCACTTTCATCAAGAGGCTTTTGAGTTCCTCTTCACTTTCAGCCATAAGGGTGGTGTCATCTGCATATCTGAGGTTATTGATATTTCTCCCAGCAATCTTGATTCCAGCTTGTGCTTCTTCCAGCCCAGCGTTCCTCATGATGTACTCTGCATATAAGTTAAATAAGCAAGGTGACAATATACAACCTTGACGTACACCTTTTCCTATCTGGAACCAGTCTGTTGTTCCATGACCGGTTCTAACTGTTGCTTCCTGACCTGCATACAGGTTTCTCAAGAGGCAGGTCAGGTGGTCTGGGATCCCCATCTCTTTCAGAATGTTCCACAGTTTATTGTGATCCACACAGTCAAAGGCTTTGGCATAGTCAATGAAGCAGAAATAGATGTTTTTCTGGAACTCTCTTGCTTTCTCCATGATCCAGCGGATGTTGGCAATTTGATCTCTGGTGCCTCTGCCTTTTCTAAAACCTGCTTGAACATCTGGGAGTTCACGGATATGTTAGGTAATGTTATTGTGGCAATCATTTCACAATGTATATGTGTGTCAAATTGTCACATTATACACCTTGAACATATACAATGTTATATGTCAATTATATCTCAATAAAGCTGGGGGGAAAAAGAGAAACAAATAAAAAATACCAAACCTAATCAATTAACTGGCTGCTTTGTTACTTTAAGTCAAACAACTAGTCCAGTAGAATTTTCTCCTTCAATTTACTGAATCAACTATGTTTTATAAAAAGATATATTTGAGGAGAGAAAAGCTTGGACTCTGGAGAGTGAAGAAATAAAAATATAAATTAAAAACATTATTAAGAAATTTTGATGAGAGAAGGAAAATATAGAACTGTGTATCAGGAATAAAAAAAGTGGTTTAGAAAAATGATAAACATTTTTCTTTTTGACATATGAAAGGATATTAGTCAATTCTCTTTAGAAGGACTGAGAAGCCGAAGAATCCATGGATTTTTTTTTAGAACAATAGAGCTTTTAAGAAAATGTAGAATGAAGACTCCCTTATCAAGATGAAGGTGGTGGCTATATTGGATGTGCACTAGGAAAGAGATTTACTGATAATATAAATGGCTTGAGATTGACATTCAGGTCTTTGGGAGTTTTTAACCTTTAAATACCTATTGAATAGTTGTCAGATGTTATTGGCAGGTGGCCATTTCTTTTAAAAATTTATTTTCAAATATTTATAAGTCACATATGTGAAACTGACTAGTGACAGACGCTATTATTCAACAAATGGATTACCAAATGAGACTGGGGTAGGGTTCCATGATGAACTGTGTATTTCATTTTAAAGATGATTTTCTACATTTGCATGTAGTACATTAGCAGAGAATTATGTGATCATTAACAACTAGCATTGATATAATTTGAATAAATAAGAGTTTTTTAAAAATTAAGTCATTTCTTTCTTGTATTTCAGACTTGACCTTCATATGTTTTCTTACATTTCCAACAAGCAATTTTTCATTTAAAACATCTGCAGAAATAGATCTTTGAATAAAAAACATTATGCACATATTAATATTTTGATTTTGTGATTATTGAATGTCATTGTTTTAATAAATTCCACTTTTCATGTCAATTCAGCCAGGGCAGCCTCTGACCATTATATTCTAAAATAAATCTGCTTGATTTTTACACTTTGAAAGTTTAACAATATTGTTCTAGTTTACATGTTTGATTACTTGGTACTTTTCTGGACTATTTGATTCCATAGGACCTTGAATACTGAAACGTGTCACTAATTAAAATATCTATGGTATGATACAGTGAAGGGAAAAAAAAGCAGCTGAGCTCAATATCAGACTGCCATTAATTTTATTTTACTCATTTGAGACTTCATTTTCAGATCTATTAAACTGCAGCTCCCTAGAGAATATGTCTAGGATTAAATGAGTCTCCACCATACAGTGAAATGCTTGGCCCAAAGCAGGTATTCAGTAGATACTAGGTTCTTTCTTTTGAATCCTTAAGAGGACAGTGGGCAGCATAGATGGTAAAAGTCTTAATAGGAGGATAACACTGTATTTGTTTGGGTTTATTTCTGTGTTTTCATTCTATCCCATTGGTCTACTTGTCTTTTTATGCCAGTATATATATACTGTTTTGAAGTGCGATAGTGAAGTGAAGTCACTCAGTTGTGTTCAACTCTTTGCAACCCCACAGACTGTAGCTAACCAGGCTCCTCCGTCCATGGGATTTTCTAGGCAAGAGTACTGGAGTGGGGTGCCAGTGCCTTCTCCAGAGGATCTTCTGGACCCAGGGATTGAACCCAGGTCTCCTGCATTGTAGGCAGACGTTTTACCATCTGAGCATGAAGTGTGATAACTCCTGCTTTATTATTCTTTCTCAGGATTTCTTTGGCTATCTAGGGTCTTTCATGGTTCCATATTAATTTTATTTATTTATATTTAATTGTTTTGACATCAATAAATTAGCTATAAATGGAAGGGCTTATTTCTGGACTATTAGTTCTAGTCCCTTGACATGTCTGTCCTCATGTTTGTACAACACTGTCTGCATTACTGTTTTAAAATACATTTTAAAACTGGGGAGTGTAGGTCCTCCAACTCACTCTTCTGATAATTGGGGTCCTCTTAGGTTCAGTTTGCGGATATCTATAGGAAAACCCAACTAGGGCTTTGAATCTGTGGATCACTTTGGAGAATACTGCCATGAATATGAAGTCTCAGCAACTCAGTTCCGATGGATTCAGTTAATACACAGATCTATCATCAATCATCATCTGCCTCAGGAAGGACAACAAAGCTCAGATCTACAACTTTCCTTCCATCTGAATTCAGGTGGCGACACTGAAAAAGCAATAAAGGCATCACTGGATAAAGTAAGCTGATTGTGCTTCAATTTTTAAAAGACATTTAGAAAGACTATTTGAATATCTTTAACCTTTTAATCATCTCCATCAGGGTGTGTGTGTGTGTGTGTGTTTAGTTCCCACCTGGCCCATACAGTGCTGGTTGCTACAGAAAGCCAGTTTATACTGGATGCATTCCAGCCCTGCTCATGGTTGATATTAAGGAATCGCTGGGGCCCTAACAGGACAAAATCAAGGAGGAAATGTGGCTGTCAGCTTCACTTTTTTCTCCTTGTCTCCTGCAGATCAGTGCTTCTGGCTCCAAGAAGAGAATTGGTTTCCCTGAAAACTCACTGGCCCTGGGCACAAAGGCCACCTACAGGAGCGTGATGGACACTCCTTGGAGGTTAAGGGCATGCATCCATCTCACTTGTCCATGGCTAGCTGTGGCCGGCACCTGGCAAAGGTGCCCCTGTTCTTCCCGGCAACCATATTAATTTTAGTAGTATATTTTCTACTTCTGTAAAAAATGCATCTGGACCTTTGATAGGATTGCATTGCATCTACAGAAGGCTTTTGCTAGAATTGTCATTTAAACAGAATTGATTTTTTCAATCCATGAACATAAGATACTTTTCCACTTGTTTATGTCTTCTGCAATTTCTTTCATCAATGCTTTGTAGTTTTGAAACTTAAACTCATGGAAAAAAAACCAAACTTACAGTTATCAGAGGTGGAGGGCGGAAGAGGGAAAATTGGAGGAAAGTGGTCCAAAGTTACAAACTTCTAGTTATAAAATAAGTTAAGTACTATGGATACAATGTACAACATGACTATACCTAACACTGCTGTATAATATACAGGACAGTTGTTAATAGAGAGTAAATCCTGTGAGTTCTCATCACAAGGAGAATTTTTTCCTTTTTTCTTTCATTTTTATTGTATCTATATGAGAAGATGGATATTAGCTGAGCCTATTATGGTACTTTTTTCACAATACATGTAATTCAAACTATTAGGTTATATGCCTTGAACTTGAAAAATGATGTATGTCTACTATTTCTCAATAAAACTAGGGGAAAAAAAGAAAAAAGAGGATAAGAGTTGGCAGCACACTATAGAGAACATGAGATTTGGAGTAAAAAGGCTTGATTCCTATCACTTAGCTTATGGTTTGAGTAAGGTATACACCAAAATCAGCTATATCGGTTTCTCCTATTGAAACTCAAAAACACAGTCTAGATCGTTCATGTGTAGGCAAATTATCTAATTACCACCACCAAAAAATACCCCCAAACAAACAAAAAACCCGAGGGTGTTTCTAAATGATTTTACGGAAGTACTGTGTGTCACTGAAGACAATGATTCCTGAAACTCTTAATAGTCAGTAAGCTTATAATTGAAGAAGAATGAAAAACAAATTCTATGACAATACTGTATAGATACCAATTTATTTCAAATGCTTTAAATGGAACAGTTCTTCACATTTTCCAGGGTCAGTGGGTAGAGATTATGAAAGATTGCTCTGACTCACTTTGTCCAATATCTGTAATAATTCTTAAAGTAGAACTAGAAGAGATCTCTTTCTTTATCTTTAAAATAGGAATCATATTAGTTATTATAGCTTGGATAAGCTTGCCCTGCCAAGCCCTGCCATCATTATGAATAAGCACATCCCTCAAATCCCATACACAGGAGACAGAAGCAAAAGAAAGCACTTTATAATCTGAGAAAAACAAACAAAAAGTAGATTCACCCTGTCTAGCACAAGATCCTCCCCGCCAATTGAAGTCCTAAGCTTGTTCCCATAAGTTATACCCTAATGAAATCTTACATAGTACCTTACTGACATCTATCAATACAATCATCAGTGTAAGACAGCTTACTCTTTGCTGTTCTCTTTTATTCATAGACTATAAGATTATAATCTTTTTTTCTTTAAATATCTGTTATATTGTTTTATTTGTAGAGTCAATTCTAAAATCTAGACATCCTTGAAGGATTTTTGGAACAATTCTTTTATTCATGACTCTGAACCTTTTGTTCCCATACATAAATAAATGTGGTATGGAATCTTGAATTCATAATGCTGTACAAGTAGTAAGTATTTACCAGTAAGTGCTCATAATTCAAAGTGAAAGAGCTATAAAAAATGATGTGCCTGAAGTGCCATTTTAGTATAGATGAAGGAGAAAATGATTACACCTTTGGATCATAAGGGGAATCTCTGTAAGTTAGGCAGAAACACGAGCTGTATATGAAAGAGGAAAAGAGAAGGGATAGAGAATAGACAAGAAGGAAGGAAAGAAAGAAGGACAGCCTATCTTAATCCCAGTCAGAGGCATGTAGGGGCAAACGAGTCTGATGTTGTAGGGGTAATAGTATTTTCTTTGTAAATATTCTGGCAAACGTGGTGAGACATCATATTAGTGTATATTCAGCTCTAGAGACAGTAGGTTGCCTTTATCAGGATGGTCAGCTAGCGTTTAATTAGAATAAGGAAACACTCTAGAGCCACTACAAACACTTCAACTATCATTATTTCTGATCAAAAGTAGATGCTTCATGAATTAGCACAATGGATATTAGAAATCAAGTTTCACTGCTAAAATTGGCGATTTTTTTACTAAGTATAGTGGATTTTGGAAATGGACCCTCAATGTTGAAATCAATGCTACTTAAGACATATGCCCAAGAAATCATAAACAAAATGAAAAGACAACTAATAGAATGGGATAAAATATTTGAAAATGATGCAATTGACAAGGAATTAACTTCCAAAATATCCAAAGAGCTCATGTGTCGTCGCTCAGTCGTGTTCGACTCTTTGTGACCCTGTGGACTGTAGCCTACGAGGCTCCTCCGTCCATGGGATTTTCCAGGCAAGAGTACTGGAGTGGGTTGCCATTTCCTTCTACAGGGGATCTTCCTGACCCAGGGATCAAACCCGGGTCTCCTGCATTGCAGGCAGATGCTTTACCCTCAGGGCTCAATTAAAAAAAAAAAAAACAACAACAACGATTCAATCATAAAATGGGTAGAAGACCTAAATGATGATATTTCTCCAAAGAAGACATACAGATGGTTAACAGGTACATGAAAAAATTCTCAACATTAGTAATTATTAGAAAAATGCAAACCAAAACTACATTGAGGTACCACCTCCCACCTGTCAGGATGGCCATCATTTTAAAAAATCTACAAATAGCAAATGCTGGAGAGAGTATGGAAAACAGTAACCCTCCTACACTTTTGTGGGGAATGTAGTACAGCTATTATGGAGAACAGTATGGAGGCTCCTTAAAAAAAACTTAAAATAGAATTACCATATGATGATCCAGCATTCCCACTCCTGGGTATAAATCCAGAGAAAACTCTAACTCCAAAAGATACATGCACACCAGAGTTCACTGCAGTACTATTGACAATAGCCAAGACATGGAAGTAACCTGACAGATTAATGAACAAGGAATATACCCACATACACATACATGCATACAATGGAATATTACTCAGCCATAAAAAGGGTGAAATAATACCATTTGCAGCAACATGGATGGACCTAGAGATTATCATACTAAATGAAGTAAGCCAAACAGAAAAATATGAATACCATATGATATCACTTCCATGTGGAATCTAAAAAATACAAATGAAGTTATTTACAGAACAGGAGTAGATCCAGAGATAGGAAACAAACTTATGGTTACGTGAAAGTGGGGGAGGGATAAATTAAGAGTTTGGGATTAACATACATGCTCTACTATATATAAAATAGGTAAACAACAAGGATTTACTGTATAGCATAGGGAACTATAATGAATATTTTAGAAGAACCTATAAGGGAAAAAAATCTGAAAGAGAATAAATATATTTATGTGTGTGTGCATATATATATAAAGCTGAATCACTTTGCCATACACCTGAAAGTAACACAACATTGTAAGTCAACTATACCTTCAACAAAAAAGACATGAGTAACTTAATATAATTTAGAGACACATCCCACTCCTCAGAGGTATAGTGGGGCCAGAGACCTTTCTGCTTAGGGAAACTGTTTCAGACTTGATTCCAAATGGTCCTGTGTCCTAATGAAGAATATTCCTTTTGGGTTTCTCATACACCTAAATTTATTTCAGAAATAATTTTAAAAGTTATAGGTAATAGAAAAGACAGTAAATATTAGAGAAATTTTTGAAAAAATATAGATATAACATCTCAAATTATAATGCCCTACAATGTTGTTTTCATGTCTAAATAGTACCTTTCAGTTCTTATCAACATGGAGACATAGATCTCTTCAAAGCTGATCATCATAGCATACAAATCTTTTTATATTCTGTTTTTCATTGAATACCATGACAGTTTCCTGTATCATAAATAGTTCCCAGTTGATGAGGAATATTCTTAGACATCATTAGATGGTTAGCCTAATCCTGACACTGGGATTGTCACATGTGCCTCAGGGGCAAGGTTTTTTGGGAACTCTCACAAACATTCATGTGACACAGAGTTGGATCTTCAAGTTGATAGGATAGGTTAAATGTTTGTTTATTAAGAAATGTATATGCAGCAGAATTTGTCCAAATTTTCTCAGTATTTTATGGAATCAAGGTGGTAGAGTAGTAATTAATCTTCTCCTACCCCTAACCGTTAGAGTTAGCTCATTTACCCAAAAGGACCTGAGAATTATGGGTAACTGCATTGTCTTGGGTCCATTCTCAAAGCTGTGTTTGTCCAAAGACCAGCATCTCATTCTAACTGGGAACTGTGTATGATCAGATGCTATGGGGTTGGCAAGGCTACACATGTTTAGTGGGTCACCCTGTTACAGCTTTCTGAGCTAAGAAATCTTTCTGCTCTGGCAGGAAGAAATATCAATAATCATAACCAGGAGAAGTATGAATAATCTCAGATATGCAGATGACACCACCCTTATGGCAGAAAGTGAAGAAAACCTAAAGAGCCTCTTGATGATAGTTAGAGAGGAGAGTGAAAAAGTTGGCTTGAAACTCAATATTCAGAAAACTAAGATCATGGCATCTAGTCCTATCACTTCATGGCAAATAGATGGGGATACAGTGGAAACTTCATGGCAAATAGATGGGGAAACAGTGGAAACAGACTTTATTTTTTGGGCTCCAAAATCACTGCAGATGCTGACTGCAGCCATGAAATTAAAAGACGCTTGATCCTTGGAAGAAAAGTTATGACCAACCTAGTCATATGACAGCATATTAAAAAGCAGAGACATTACTTTGGCAATGAAAGTCCATCTAGTGAAAGCTATGGTTTTTCCAGTAGTCATGTATGGATGTGAGAGCTGGACTATAATGAAAGCTGAGTGCCGAAGAATTGATGCTTTTGAACTGTGGTGTTGGAGAAGACTCTTGAGAATCCCTTGGACTGCAAGGAAATCAAACTAGTCAATCCTAAAGGAAATCAGTCCTGAATATTCATCGGAAGGACTGATGCTGAAGCTGAAACTCCAGTACTTCGCCACCTGATGAGAAGAACTGACTCCTTGGAAAAGACCCAGATGCTGGGAAAGATTGAAGGCAGGAGGAGAAGGGGACGACAGAGGATGAGATGGTTGGATGGCATCACTGACGCAATGGACATGGGTCTGGGTGGATTCTGGGAGTTGGTGATGGATAGGGAGGCCTGGCGTGCTGCAGTTCACAGGGTCGCAAAGAGTCGGACACGACTGAGCGACTGAACTGAATGTTCACATTGTCTGAATCAGTACTGTATTCTGAAGAACTGTCATCTTCTAAGACTCTATTATATATGTCATCCAGATGATCAGAGAAAGTATCCTCATAAAATTCACTCAAAATTTTGTGATGTGGCATTTTTGAAATTTTTATGGTAATAAACTTGCATTTATAATACACAGAAGGTTGGGATAAAAATCGAATGGAGCAAAATATGAATGATAATAACAATTGTAAGTTGTATAATGAACCCTTGATTAACTTAAAGCTCTAAAAATTATGCACAGTCATGTTAATTGTATCACTCTGTATAAAAATGTATTGATATATCTCTGGTCAATAATGTTTGGGTAACAAAAGATGTATTAATATGTCTCTTGTCAAGAATGTGTTAGCTGATCACGATAACTGATTGGAAATGGCAGATGGAGAGGAAGTGAAGCAAATGAGGTAAAGGATGATACAGAGAATTGAGATGTAAAACGGAGAATGGTAAGGAATGAGTGTGGGGGGATGGGTGATGCAAAAGTTGTTCTTGGCTCCTATCATAGTCTAAAAAAATCAAAAGGTTATGAGAAAATGATAATAAAATGAGAGAACTTGGAGAAAGACATTTAGGAGTAATTTGTACATAAATGCAACTGTAGACAGGGTTGTACATATGATCCAAAAAGGTGGTGCTGCAGAATTAAAAGAGAAACGCTAAGGCCTGAATCTAGGAGAAATATTACAATGTAAGGTTGTGTTCAGTTCAGTTCAGTTCAGTCACTCAGTCGTGTCCGACTCTCCAAAGACTGATGTGAACAAACCAAGAGAGCAAAGCATCAATATGTTTCATCTTGGAAAAACAGAATCTTTCTGATACAGAACTGATACAGTCAGGTAATGCCCATTGTAAAGACTTGAAAGGAACCGACTGAATGTGTCCAGATGCCAAACAGTCCATCTCCTAGTTTGATACAGTGACGGAAATTAGGAAAATTTGAGGATTTAGACCTGGGTTTCAATTCTGTCTTTCTGGTTGTATGATTTTCTGAGTATTAATAAAATAGTCAACACAACACTTGTCATTTAATACATACTTAAGAAATGGTCAGTGAATCTGTTATTAACAATCATTGTAGTACTGACATTACTTCAAAAGATGAGCTAAAGTTTCTTTCCCTCTTCTTCCTTTCTTTCCAAGAGCACTTAATGTATTCGCATTTCAGGGGAGGTAACATGGTAGCCAAGAATAAAGATAGCTGATCAACTTTGACTTTCAAATTACAGTTTTTGAAGTCAAGCCAAGAAAAATTGGCTTTCTCTTAACAATTATCTCTTCTTTGGAAGAAGAAAGGACTTGTGGGAGAGCTAGGAAGAATGGGGATTCATGATGTTAGGGAAATTTTTCAACACTGAAATAGTAGATATTTATTCAATTATAACAATGTGTAGAAGAATCCAAGGAGATGCAACTAAGGTTCAGTAACATCTAACCTCTAAACATCTAAACCTAAATCAAATCCCTTACAATTATACAGTGTAAGTGACAAATATATTCAAGGGATCAGATCTGATAGAGTGCCTGAAGAACTATGGACAGAGGTTAATGACTTTGTACAGGAGGCAGTGATCAAGACCATCCCCAAGAAAAACAAATGCCAAAATGAAAAATGGTTGTCTGAAGAGGCCTTACAAATAGCTGAGAAAAGAAGAGAAACTAAAGGCAAAGGAGAAAAGGAAAGATATATCCATTTGAATACAGAGTTCCAAAGAATAGCAAGGAGAGATAAGAAAGTCTTCTTTAGTGGTCAATGCAAAGAAATAGAGAAAAATAATAGAATGGGAAAGACTACAGATCTCTTCAAGAAACAGAGATACCAAGGTAACAGTTCATGCAAAGATGGGCACAATAAAGGACAGAACTGGTATGGACCTAACAGAAGCAGAAGATATTAAGAACAGGTGGCAAGAAAAACTGTACAAAAAAGATTTTCATGACCCAGATAACCACGATGGTGTGATCATTCACCTAGAGTCAGACATCCTGGAATGCAAAGTCAAGTGCGCCTTAGGAAGCATCACTATGAACAAAGCTAGTGGAGGTGACGGAATTCCAGCTGAGCTATTTCAAATCCTAAAAGATGATGCTGTGAAAATGCTGCACTCAACATGCCAGCAAATCTGGAAAACTCAGCAGTGGCCACAGGACTGGAAAAGGTCAGTTTTCATTTCAATCCTAAAGAAAGGCAATGCCAAAGAATGCTCAAACTGCCGCACAATTGCACTCATCTCACACGCTAGCAAAGTAATGCTCAAAATTTTCCAAGCCAGGCTTCAACAGTACATGAACCGTGAACTTCCAGATGTTCAAGCTGGATTTAGAAAAGGCAGAGGAACCAGAGATCAAATTGCCAACATCCATAGGATCATCGAAAAAGCAAGAGATTTCCAAAAAAATATCTACTTCTGCTTTATTGACTATGTCAAAGCCTTTGACTGGGTGGATCACAACAAACTGTGGAAAATTCTGAAAGAGATGGGAATACCAGACCACCTTACCTGCCTCCTGAGAAACCTGTATGCAGGTCAAGAAGCAACAGTTAGAACTGGACATGGAACAACAGACTGGTTCCAAATTGGGAAGGGAGTATGTCAAGGCTGTATATTGTCACCCTGCTTATTTAACTTATATGCAGAGTACATCATGAGAAACGCTGGGCAGGATGAAGCACAAACTGGAATCAAGATTGCTGGGAGAAATATCAATAACCTCAGACATGCCGATGACATCATCCTTATGGCAGAAAGTGAAGAAGAACTAAAAAGCTTCTTGATGAAAGTGAAAGAGGAAAGTGAAAAAGTTGACTTAAAGCTCAGCATTCAGAAAAACAAAGATAATGGCATCCGGTCCCATCACTTCATGGGAAATAGATGGGGAAACAATGGAAACAGTGAGAGACTATTTTTTTGGGCTCCAAAATCACTGCAGATGGTGACTGCTGCCATGAAATTAAAAGATGCTTGCTCTTTGGAAGAAGCTATGACCAAACTAGACAGCATATTAAAAAGCAGAGACATTACTTTGCCAACAAAGGTCCATCTAATGAAAGCTATGGTTTTTCCAGTAGTCAAGTATGGATGTGAGAGTTAGACTATAAAGAAAGCTGAGGGCCGAGGAATTGATGCTTTTGAACTGTGGTGTTGGAGAAGACTCTTGACAGTCCCTTGGGCAGCAAGGAGATCCATCCAGTCCATCCTAAAGGAAATTAGTCCTGAATATTCATTGGACGGACTGATGTTGAAGCTGAAACTCCAATACTGTGGCCACCTGATGCGAACAACTGACTTGTTTGAAAAGACCCTGAGGCTGGGAAAGATTGAAGTTGGGAGAAGAAGGGGGTGACAGAGGATGAGATGGTTGGATGGTATCACCGACTTGATGGACATGAGTTTCAGTAAGCTCTGGAAGTTGGTGATGGACAGGGAAGCCTGGCATGCTGTAGACCATGGGCTCACAAAGAGGTGGACATGACTGAGCTACTGAACTGAACTGAAACTCTTTAGAATCTTCTAACATTCAGAATGTGACAAAAAATTATATTGGAAATTTATCATTTAGATGAAATCCTTCATATCATTCAGAACAAAAATTATGTCCAAAATAATGTTAATAGATAAAATGAGACTTGTTTAGGTTATGTCTTTTCAAATAACTTCTACTGTGCTAATTGTGCAAGTAACAGCAGATCTTGAAGTTATGCTGAACGTACCAAATTTTTAAAAGGCTAAAAATAACAAGGGCTCAGTGTTCAATCAAATAAATGCTTTGAAAATAAACCTATATTCAAATCCCATCTTGGCCACTTACAATAATACTAGTGGTAACTTCTTTAGTAAGTTATTTAACTCTGGGAGCCTCAGTTGCTTTATCAGTAAAAGAGAGATTATACTATTGACCTGAGTTTTTCTGAGGTTTAGCAAAAATGATTTTAAGGCCTAGTACTCAGCTTGATTCTCATTCAACAATGACTCTGATATTGGCAATTTTCTCATATCTCTTTGAAGCAGTAGCAAAAAAACTTAATAATCTGTATGAATAGGCATGAAAGGTAGAAACAAAGAATAAATAGGCTAATCAGTACTTTAAAATGAGAAAAAAAAGCAGTCTTGCTGTAGCACAGATTTCACTCTAACGGGAAGGGGAGAAAGCTACAGAGAGGAGTGTTAGGGATGCTGAATAAATTGCTCCTCTTCACAAGTCTGACAGCCTACACTCTACCTGTGACTTATTCCAGAGGCCTGTGCAAATGTGGTAACATGGGCAATTGTTTCATTTTCCTTTGTAATGGTAAGTGAAAAATGGATAGTCAATAAAAAGATTATGAAAATGATCAAGAAACCCTGATCATATGTACTATTTATTGTCACTTCACATATGCTTCCTATGTTGCAAGTTAATGTATATATGAATCACTTTCAATTGACCAAAAAAGGAAAGGAAAAAAAAAAAACTTTACCACTAATGGGCAGTTTATGGAGCTCAATTTTAAGGACTCCAAATTCTTCTTAGATTGTAAACATATTTATGACTGACCAGAGGCAAATAATAATAATGATTCTATGAAAACAATATTTACTTACCCAGTTGGAGCACAAGTATTAGATTTATTATTATGAAAACAAAGTGTTTGTGCACTTCCCTCTCTGTGGGTCCCCACTTGGAATAAAAATTAGCTTGTCCAAATAAAGCTAAATAAACAGGGTTGAAAGACTGCTGGGTGAATTCTAAAATATTCAGTACTGTTTATTATAACTGATCAGGCTAAACAAGAGACAAATTAAGATTCACTTCAAACTACTGAGCTAGGGATCATGATTAAAAGATACACTCCTAAATTCCATATATATGCATTAGTATACTGTATTGGTATTTTAGCAAAAGAGACACAGATGTATAGAACAGTCTTTTGGACTCTGTGGGAGAGGGCGAGAATGGGATGATTTGGGAGAATGGCGTTGAAACATGTATATTATCATATGTGAAATGAATTGCCAGTCCAGGTTCAATGCATGATACAGGATGCTCTGGGCTGGTGCACTGGGATGACCCAGAGGGATGGGATGGGGAGGGAGGTGGGAGGGGAGTTCAAGATGGGGAACACATGTACACCCGGGGCAGATTCATGTCAATGTATGGCAAAACCACTACAATATTGTAAAGTAATTAGCCTCCAATTAAAATAAATAAATTAAAAAAAAAAAGACACTCTTACCTATACAGGAGTAAAGCTGGACTTTCAGTACTGATTACTAGGTGAGAGAAATGAACACTCTGATAACACTGTAGTCAGCGTTTGTAATTCAGAAGTGCTCTTTGGAACACCATTCTAAATACGGTAGGTGTTGCTTTCCAATTTTGAGAAGATAATACCTATTGGCTCCAAAGCATCACACATAGCGTTCCATGTAAAAGATGAATTTACAAACTGAACATTGAAAGACTCTAAGAGATGCTGCAAATGATTATTCGGGTAACCTTTCTTTCAACAAAACAAAAGCAGGAAACAAATATGAATAGAAAGAACATTACAAGAGGGGACTCAGCTTACCTCCATCTAGCTCCTCAGCCCCAAAATGATTCCTGTAGAAGAGCATGATTTCTATCTTGTAACATTTGTAGATGGTCACCAAACAAACAAGCAGCAGAAGGATAGCACCAAGCCCTCCAGCAAGTTCAACTGTATACATCAGCTCTAGAAAAAAAAATTACCAGAGGGAATTATACCATATTCACATAATTCATAATTCATAAATTCAACTTGATTTCACACTTTTGTGGATGAGATCAGATGTGGGTAATGGATTGACACAACCCCTTTCCTTTCTGCGGTAGAATGTGACCTTTTGATAACTTTCTAGCTGTTTCCTTGGTAACCCGATAAGGTGGTATGTGGTAACTGTGTTGCTAAGCAACATTGCTTATGGTAAGAACGAACCTACATTGGTAGATTGTATTTGGATTGATTTGTAAATACCTGATTGGAAACTATAATTTGGGGCTTGCTAGAGTGATGCTTTTGAACTGTGGTTCTGGAGAAGACTCTTGAGAGTCCCTTGGACTGCAAAGAGATCCAACCAGTCCATTCTAAAGGAGATCAATCCTGGGCATTCATTGGAATGACTGATTCTAAAGCTGAAACTGCAATACTTTGGCCACCTCATGTGACGAGTTGACTCACTGGAAAAGACTCTGATGCTGGGAAGGATTGGGGGCCGGAGGAGACGGGGACAACAGAGAATGAGATGGCTGGATGGCATCACCGACTCTGTGGACATGAGTTTGAGTGAACTCCGGGAGTTGGTGATGGACAGGGAGGCCTGGCGTGCTGTGATTCATGGGGTCGCAAAGAGTCGGACACGACTGAGCGACTGAACTGAACTGAACTGAACTGAGAGTGAAAGTGACTCTTACACATAAACCTATTCCTATCGAATTCTGCAAGGTATGCTGAAGTTGATAAAAGAAATACTGGTTCCTCTGGAGATGAAGCTTTTAAGCCAGGATGGTTTCTGAACTCACCCAATCTGAATCTTAATCTTTCCCACCTCAGTTGTCACCTGGAGGTCGGGGCTAAGGAGAAATGAGGGGTAAACAGCACAGTTCCTGAAGGGCAGTGTGGAGTGTTGCATAGAGTGTTGGGTGGACCACCTAATAAATACTGTCTGCTGGTTCCAGCCAGAAGCACTAACACTTGTCTTTCTCAAGAGTGGTGCCAATATGGCTGACCACAGTCTTGGAGGCTGAGTGCTAACTTGGGATTAAGGACTAGGCTCCCTAGTGGATGTCACATTGGACTATATGGTCATATTTTCCTTTCACTAAGCTCTTAAACGGGCTTCCCAGGTGGCTCAGTTGTAAAGAATTGGCCTGCCAGTGCAGGAGACGCTTTTTTGGTCCCGGGATCAGGAAGATTCACTGAAGAACAAAATGGCAACCCACTCCAGTGTTCTTGCCTGGGAAATCCCATGGAGAGAGGAACCTGGTGGGCTACAGTCCATGGGGTCACAAAAGAGTCAGTCACGACTTAGCGATCAAACAGCAGCAACAGAGCTAAATATTTTTTTCTTATCCTTTCTTTCCCCTTCGACTTGGTATGTTACTACATTCTATCCAGAAGAGTAATTTTCTTGCCACCCTCTGTAAACAAGTTCTCTTATTCCTATAGAATGTCTATAAAACATAAAAATTGATCAGACAATTTTAGAGATAAAACATTCACGTCTTTTTCCTCCTTTAGAGCTCATGCACAATGTAACAAATTCAATGATACTGTTATTTAAACATTAGGCCAGAATGTTGAAGATTTTGAAGTCCACTTTAGTGAAACATTAGTTGAATTGCCTGTGTATGTATGTTGACCTTGATCATCATAGTCCAAATATTACTGATGGGTTGCTGTTGTTCCTTGCAGTTGACAACTACCTTGAAAAGTACTAGTTTTCTTAATTACCACTAAAGATAACTATTCCTGAAATTATGGCCCTAAAGCAATGGTATTCAATTCTGTAGTTTACAATCCACCAAAGGGTTATCTGTAATAGTCGATGTAGTCTTAGATTGAGAATTTTAAAAGAATCTATGGTTTTGCAGTGACAACTACTCTTGGCTTCCAAGATCACTCTTGAGATCTTACTAATGCGGTGAAATCATCATGGGTGCAACACAGTATCAGTGATAAATAATCTGAAAAGTATGGCCATCATTTTCTCACAAGGACTTTTTTGTATTTGTGTGTATGTTTGCATGTGATGTCACTTATCCTGTGATGATTACAGGAAAAAAAAAACCTCAGCCATATTTCTTCTTATCTAGTCATTAATTTCTAATTCAATAGTTTAATAAAAAGACACATATAACTAGTGTTTAATCAAGTGTAGCTTTCTGCTCTTATTAAAATTAAATAGGATGCAGAAGAAAAACTTACAAAAAGTGATTGGAATTTATGAATTTAAGAAAGAAAAAATAAAGCGAGTTATTAAACCTTTAAGAATTTAAGTTAACATGAAGTGTGAATTACTAAGAAATATCTCAAGGAAATTTATACAGTTTGTATTTATAAATATCAGACAGCTTTATCTGCTGAACCTTGTGAGGGACTATATAAGATAGTCTACAAAAGTACCAGGAATGAAATACAAAACATGCTTCAGTATACTATTTTCCTACTACTATGTGAACAGAAAGTATTAGTGGGTATATAATTCTGTGTGGTACTTTGGGTATTGTTTTCTCAGGCTATCAGTTAAATTCCACCACACATAGACACCTGCATAAAACTCTAACTTAGGCCCATAGGTTAATTTACATACCAGAAAATCTGATTTCAATTATACTGGATATAATGGGAGAGATAAGCATTTGGACTATGGGCTTCTTTTAATATTCCTTCTGTTTTCTAATATAATGCATTTCATACTTGGAATTCATCACTCTAAAACTTGTTGTGTGAGAAAAGAAATTAAAAAAAATAATGGAGAATGTGTAGCCTCTACTCCCAAACACTGCTAGTGGAATTGCCCAATGATACTAGTATATTAGAAAAATTTGAGTAGTTGCTAATAAAGTTAAATATGAATCTACCCTAAATATGAATCTACTTCTAAGTTCTTACTCAAAGGAAAAATAAGCCAATGTCTACAAGACTTGTACAGGATGTTCAGAGTAGTCTTATTCATAGTGATCACAACTGGAAGCAACCCAAATGCTCATTAACGGGGTATGATGAACAAACTATTGTGTGCCAATAGGTTACAATACACTCAGCAGTACAAAGAATGAACTGCTGATAACATGCAGCCTTCGTGAATTTCACAAAATGATGTTAGCTGAAGAACGCCAGACACAAAGAATACCTTCAGTATATATATTTAAATAAAGTCCAATAGCAGGCCAAAATAAACCTTAGTGATAAAGATTACAAAATGGATGCTTTGTGGATGAGTGATAGGAAGATTTATTGGAAAGGGGAAAGAGGGAACATTCTGGGGTTAAAAAACAAAAAACAAAAACTCCGTATCTTTTTCAGGTATAGATACAAGTGTATTCATTTGTCAAAACTCACTGAGCTAGCCACTTAAAATTTTTATTTTTTACCTTAGGTTAATTGCACTTCAATTCTTTAAAATATTGGTATTTTTAAAAAGAGTCATTATAAGTTCTAATCCAAGGGATATAGGTGAAGAAGCTGTAAGGAAAGAAGGGAGTCAAGACAGCTGCTTTGCTGTAGACAAGTGCCCATGGTTCTTCCATGGTGCCCTTAAGCATATCCTTTGATTCTGGAACCATGCCTTACATACTCATATCTCACTGAATAGCTTATGTAACAATCAAAAACTATGACTGAAATGTAATTCTATTAATTCAATAAGCAGAATTCTTTCCCCTCAGATAGTATTTATAACAGTGGTCTCTACACACATTTTAAAAAATTAAGTATGTGTAAGAGAAAAATGTTGGAGAAGGAAATGGCAACCCACTCCAGTGTTCTTGCCTGGAGAATCCCAGGGATGGGGGAGCCTGGTGGGCTTCCGTTTATGGGGTCACAGAGTCGGATATGACTGAAGTGACTTAGCAGTAGCAGCAAGAGAAAAATGTTAAGAAAGTAAGCTATTTTTAGGGAAGTAGTTGCCCAAATCTGAATTATTCCCATTGGTAGATGTCATGAGTCTCTCAAAAATTGTATGTACTACCTAAACACACTGCTTACTAGGCTAACCAATAGTGTTAAGTGTTAGTCGCTCAGTCATGCCTGACTCTGCGACCCCATGGACTGCAGCCCACCAGGCTCCTGTGTCCATGAGATTTTCCAGGCAAGGATACTGGAGTGGGTTGCCATTAACCAATAATACTGTCTAAAATGTAATGAGAAGAAGAGAGCAGGGTAGGTGAAGTTTAGCAAGTACAGAAATGCTCTTGTGTCTCATGAATCCCTCCTATAAGGTACAAACATGAAAAGTTGTATATGCCTAGAGTATGAGCAACAAAGCAAGAAAAATATTCTGAGCCATATGGCAGTCATTTACTTAATAATAGGGATATCAAAAATTAGCCCAAGAAACAGCGTTTGCAAAAAGCTAACTTATCTTGAATCAAACCAGTCAATCCTAAAGGAGATCAACCCTGAATATTCATTGGAAGGACTGATGCTAAAGCTGAAGCTCCAATACTTTATCTACCTGATGCAAAGAACTGACTCATTGGAAAAGACCCTCATGCTGGGAAAGATTGAGGGCAAGAAGAGAAGGGGATGACAGAGGATGAGATAGATAGCATCACTGACTCAATGGATAAGAATTTAAGCAAACTCCAGGAAATAGTGAAGGACAGGGAAGGCTGGCGTGCTGCAGTCCATGGGGTTGCAAAGAGTTGGACAGAACTTAGTGACTGAATAACAACAAGTTATCTTGAGATCATGACAGTATCTCAGATTTTCCTCAGAAACTACAGTACTACATGGAGAAGCACAGTGTCTTATAACAAACTTGCAAGTTGGAAAATAAATGTCTTTCCCCAGCTTATACAATAATGCCTGCTACCTCAGTGACTACATTATTTTCATGCAAGACTAATAAACACGGCTTCAGTAGTATAAATGTATGCAGCTTAAAATTTTTTCCATTTAGGTTTTTTACATTGATTTACATAGCATGTGTAAATTCTCCTGAAGAAAATGATAGATTCAGTTCCACATTCTTTTGCTCTAAGCTGGACACATTCATTAATATGAGTGCCAGCCAATATTGCTTACACATTAGGTGAGGACAAAATTACTAGGGGTTAAATTCTGTTACAGTTAAAAGAAATGATGGGAACCCACTGCTGTATTTTATCTTTACATTACAACGTGAATGGTGTTGCCCTAGCAAATGTCATTTCCTTTTGAAATGGGATCTACTTTTCAGCTCAAGTTCAAGCTGCCTGGAGTGGCAGCATTTAAAAAATAAAAAGAGTCCATTTCAGCACAATTCAGCATCAGAGGATGGAAACAGAAAATGCAAACCTTTAAAACTCTGTTTAGCCTCTGTGTTATTTTGTTAAAATGATAGACTCTGCCCTCTTTAAGGGACTGAGATGGAATACGGAAAATTGTAAAGCAAAATCGCTAGGCAAAACCTAAGGGAAACAGGCATTTGGTTAAACACAACAAATGAACAAGTGCCAAAGAGTTATGTTTAAGGGCACCAGCAGTCATTTAGTTACAGGCAATTAACAATAGTCCATAGAAAGCTCAAGTATGGGCTAAGGGAAAACACATTGATTATTGCTGCAGTAGTAGACTGCTTTCGGAATAAATTGCTTCAATTTAAAACTAGATTTGCTACAAGCATTTTGAGCAATGACTACAATTTTTTCTTATCAAGACAGTTGGACCAAGCAACCCTTTAAAAGAAACAGCTAATTAAAATAAAGCGCATGCCATCCGCTAGTATATTGGATTACATTGCAAATAATAAATGCATTTGGTTTACACTAATCTTGCTGCAATTACCTAGTGTAGTCTGGAATCCTATTTTTTTTTATTGGCCTGTACCTGGTGTTATTGTTTGCAAACTTTTTCTGCTAGGTATCTTTGAAGAGGTAAAGATGTTAACAGAGTTAAATCAAAGTTTATAATTTTGACTCTTCACTTGGAGTATTCATTTTCTTCTCTCTATTTATACATATCATCTTGTTTCAAGTATAGCTGAAGATTTTAGGTGACTTACATAGTTCATCCTAAAATTGCTTCGTTCACTATATAAAGTCCTTTCAAATGCTCTGCCCTGATTTATATGTAGTAAAATGTAAGTTCGTGGGGGAAATGTCTGATAGACAATATAATGATCTTAGTTTATTCATTAGCCTCACCAAGTACATTTCTTTTTCTCTCATTGTGTTATAAAGAGCTAAACTTTATAAGGATTTATCCATCCACATAAATTCATATGCATATTTATTTCTCTGGAGCAGTATAACTTATTTGTTCCTGGCAGGAGGATAATTATACTCAGCCTACAAAGATATTCAACTCAATTCTACAATACATCAATGCAATTTAGAAGCAGTTATAATTTTTTTTGGCAACACATTAAGAAACTGAATTGCTATTCACATAATAGCAAGAAAATGTTTTCAGAAGGTATAAACTGGTATGTAAAGATAGTAGTTTTGCTCTTGCAAAAGTGCTTTTTGGAAGAAGGGTAGACATAATAATAATAGTAATAGTAATAATAATAAATGAAAATGGTCTCTGAATTTAACAACTTGATCTGTGCAGCCAAACATTTGGGCAAAAGATGACCTTCAAAGTAGCGTATTTTGCCGTTTTGGAAAGAGGTTTTCAGCCAAAGTATCAAATTAACTTTAATTTAGTGTCAATTGAGAATGCAAATAGGGTCTTGGCGGAGACCCATGATTAAGGCCTAGTTAGACTAAGCTCCCACAAGCCCTTGGATCTGAAATGTTATACATTCATAAACTATTAAAATGAAGAATTAAATGAAAGACTAGACAGAAGAAATGCATTGTTCTTTATATAGTTACCCTTGGAATGTCCTTTTTCTTTCTCCAACTAGACAGGAAGGGTGCTAAGTTTCATTTTGTATTTTTTTTTCTATGAAGTAGGGGAATATTCATAAGTGGTATGTATTAAAAGACAATTTACAACAAGTAATGACAGAAATCACGTAAAACATGAATCCATGAGTTTATATTAATTATAAGCAAATTAATAAAAAGGAAAGCTCTCCTTTAGAGCAGAATGCCAACTGGCAAATATAGAAGGAATAATACAGCTGGAAATCACCACTTCCTACCATCCCAATAACAAATGACTCAGGAAAGAATTATCAACAGAGCCTAGAGTTAATGGATAAAAGATTGATGAGGTAGAACCTTCATACTATCTTAAAGCATCTCCTTACTGATTATTTACTAATGATTAAGAGAGAAACAGACACCATCTTAAGGAAGTGATCTAAATGAGCATCACCACTAATGGGTCATGACACCGTGCACCTCCTGACGTAATGCATTAAGAAGGCCTAACAACATTTATGCAGTATTCCAGCCACATATAAGAAAATATCTGCCCAAGGAGGTAATTACAGACAAACTCAAACTGAGGGACATGGTATACAAAATAAAATCTGGTTTCTATTCTTCGAAAAAGTCAAAGGCATAAAAGGCAAATAAAGGTCGAGGAACAATCTCAGATTAAAAGAGACTAAAAAGACTTGACAACTAAATGGACTGCATAACTCTGGATAGAAAAAGTGGTACAAGAATATTATGGGAATACCCTTTGAAATGTGAATATAGACTATATATTTAGATAATAGCAGTCTATCAATTTTTAATTTTCCTAAATTTGATAAATATACTCTGATGTTGTAAGAAAATTTCCTTGTTTTTAGAAGATTCACGTTGAATAATTTAGTCATGATGTCTGCAATTTACTCTCATGTGATTCAGAAATATGTGTTTATACACATTGTGTAGATTTACCTTATCTAACCTGTCTAGATGAAGAGATATAAGGCAAGTGTGGCAAAATATTAATAATAGGTGAATCTAGTTGGAGAGGCTATATGGAAGTTTATTATATTATTCTTACAGCTCTTCTGTAATGTCTGCAGGTTTATTTTTTCATTTTTTTTAGGTGTATATTTTTGGAGCAATTTTTTAAAAAAATTATTTATTTTAATTGGAGGCTAATTACTTTACATTATTGTATTGGTTTTGCCATACTGGAGGGATGGAATGGGGAGGGAGATGGGAGGGGGGGTTCAAGATGGGGAATGCATGTACACCCAGGGCAGATTCATGTCAAGGTTTCTTTTTTCAAACTAAAAGACTTTCACTATAGCATTTATCATTATAGAATATAATATTAATTTTCTAATTACTATATTTATTATCTATTTTCTATCTCCTCCTATTGGAATTTAAATCCCATCAGCACAAGTTCTTTGTCTATTTTGTCCATATTTTTTTTTTACTGATACTATCTTAACTGCCTTGAAATCTACCTGACACATAGAAGAAATCAGTGAATATTTGTTGAATAAGTGAATGACTGAATGACTAAGAACAAGTATAATTTTCTAAAAAAAGTTAGATTTTTTTGTATTCCACTCTAAAATTGGAATAATATCTCTGTGAGCCATTTTTCCAGACAATGTGTCATGAGGTTCAAGCAACTGATGAGGTATAATTATTAATACACAGTTTATTAACTTGATAAAACTTCATTTTATAAAAAAATGGTTAACTTCATAGTACAGATATAAAAAGATTCTTCCATCTATAAAACCAATGATAACATACATAGTCTTTGCAGACTTAAAGAACTAGGAGAGTTTGAATTCACTTGGCATTTAGGAATCAATCTTGTATTGTTGAAATTATTATATTATTTACTACTCATTTTTGTCTTTTCACTCACTCCTTCATTCACTTTCTTTTTGTTCTTTAAGTGCTTTAAATGTACCAGGTATAGTGTGTTGAGTTCTAGTGATCAAATGATGGATGGAATATACTCCTTGCTTGAAGGAGCTGATGTGTAGTTGCAGAGTCAGGCATGCAAGGAAATATTTTTTAAAAACTAAAAATTATTTTTATTTATATTTTTGTGTGTTTTATTTTCCATTTTTATTTTTTTAAGAGGAAAACAAATTATTTAATTAATACACTTAGTTCCATGTTTGCAATGGGTCCATGGGGAAGAGGAAGTAATAGCATTCCAAGTACTTGCCACAAGGTTTTACCAGTTTCACGAGCAACTACAGGCTCCCACATGCTGCGTTTTTTTTTTTAATTTTTATTTTCTTTTTGATTTTTTAATTTTTTTAAATTTTTTATTGGAGGCTAATTACTTTACAATATTATATTGGTTGGTTTTGCCATACATTGACATGAATCCGCCCCGGGTGTACATGTGTTCCCCTTCTTGAACCCCCTTCCCACCTCCCTTCTCGCCTTATCCTCCCTCTGGGTCATCCCCGTGTACCAGCCCCGAGCATCCTGTATCATGCATCGAACCTGGACTAGTGATTCATTTCACATATGATAATATACATGTTTCAATGCCATTCTCCCAAATCATCCCACCCTCGCCCTCTCCCACAGAGTCCCAAAGACTGTTCTGAACACCTGTGTCTCTTTTGCTGTCTCGTATACAGGGTTATCATTACCATCTTTCTAAATTCCATATATATGCGTTAGTATACTGTATTGGTGTTTTTCTTTCTGGCTTACTTCACTCTGTATAATAGGCTCCAGTTTCATCCACTTCATTAGAACTGATTCAAATGTATTCTTTTTAATGGTTGAGTAATACTCCATTGTGTAAATGTACCAAAGCTTTCCTATCTATTTGTCTGCAGATGGACATCTCGGTTGCTTCCATGTCCTCGCAATTATAAACAGTGCTGCGATGAACATTGGAGTACATGTGTCTCTTTCAATTCTGGTTTCCTCAGTGTGTATGCCCAGGAGTGCGATTGCTGGGTCGTATGGCAGCTCTATTTCCAGTTTTTTAAGGAACCTCCACACTTTTCTCCATAGTGGTTGTACTAGTTTGCATTCCCACCAACAGTGTAAGAGGGTTCCCTTCTCTCCACACCCTCTCCAGCATTTATTGCTTGTAGACTGTTGGATAGCAGCCATTCTGACTGGTGTGAGATGGTACCTCATTGCGGTTTTGATTTGCATTTCTCTGATTATGAGGGATGTTGAGCATTTTTTCATGTGTTTGTTGGCCATCTGTATGTCTTCTTTGGAGAAATGTCTGTTTAGTTCTTTGGCCCATTTTTTGATTGGGTCTTTTATTTTTCTGGAATTGAGCTGCAGGAGCTGCTTGTATATTTTGGAGATTAATTATCTGTCAGTTGTTTCCTTTGCTATTATTTTCTCCCATTCTGAAGGCTGTCTTTTCACCTTGCTTATAGTTTCCTTTGCTGTGCAGAAGCTTTTAATGTTAATTAGGTCCCATTTGTTTATTTTTGCTTTTATTTCCAATATTCTGGGAGGTGGGTCATGGAGGATCCTGCTGTGATTTATGTCGGAGAGTGTTTTGCCTACGTTCTCCTCTAGGAGTTTTATAGTTTCTGGTCTTACATTTAGATATTTAATCCATTTTGAGTTTATTTTTGTGTATGGTGTTAGGAAGTGTTCTAGTTTCATTCTTTTACAAGTGGCTGACCAGTTTTCCCAGCACCACTTGTTAAAGAGACTGTCTTTTCTCCATTTTATATTCTTGCCTCCTTTGTTGAAGATAAGGTGTCCATAGGTGTGTGGATTTATCTCTGGGCTTTCTATTTTGTTCCATTGATCTATATTTCTGTCTTTATGCCAATACCATACTGTCTTGATGACTGTGGCTTTGTAGTAGAGCCTGAAGTCTGGCATTTTGATTCCCCCAGTTCCATTCTTCTTCCTCAAGATTGCTTTTCGCTATTTGAGGTTTTTTGTATTTCCATACAAATTGTGAGATTATTTGTTCTAGTTCTGTGAAAAATATCATTGGTAGCTTGATAGGGATTGCATTGAATGTATAAATTACTTTGGCTAGTATACTCATTTTCACAATATTTATTCTTCCAATCCACGAACGTGGTATATTTCTCCATCTATGAGTGTCCTGTTTGATTACTTTCACCAGTGTTTTATAGTTTTCTATGTATAAGTCTTTTGTTTCTTTAGGTAGATATATTCCTAAGTATTTTATTCTTTTCATTGCAACAGTGAATGGAATAGTTTCCTTAATTTCTCTATTTTCTCATTATTAGTGTCTAGGAATGCAAGGGATTTCTGTGTGTTGATTTTATATCCTGCAACTTTACTGTATTCATTGATTAGCTTTAGTAGTTTTCTGGTAGAGTCTTTTAGTTAAAAAACTAAAAAATATTTTTTAAAAAATTAAAAAGCTAATCTTTGGGGTCGCGGAGAGTCGGACACGACTGAGCGACTGAACTGAACTGAACTGTCTCTCTGCTAGGCCTTTTATATAGGGGTAGATCGATCCTGGGTGTTCATTGGAAGGACTGATGCTAAAGCTGAAACTGCAATACTTTGGCCACCTCATGTGACGAGTTGACTCACTGGAAAAGACTCTGATGCTGGGAAAGGTTGGGGTCGGGAGGAGAAGGGGATGACCGAGAATGAGATGGCTGGATGGTATCACCGACTCTGTGGACATGAGTTTGAGTGAACTCAGGGAGTTGGTGATGGATAGGGAGGCCTGGAGTGCTGTGATTCATGGGGTCGCGGAGAGTAGGACACGACTGAGTGACTGAACTGAACTGAACTGAACTGAGAAATGCTCTACCGTAAGAAGAATAATCAAGGACCAGATGAGCATCTCACTCAGGGTGCTTTGTGTATGCATGATGTGTTTCTGTTGGGGGTTTTTAGAGACAGAGATCAGACACTGCACACTGCAGGACAGAGGCTGCAAACGAGTTTGGCAAGGTTGAGTGTGGAGAACAGGGAAAGCAAGTATGTGGTATGATGGGTGATGGTCAGCAAATTTATGCTCTGATTTCTCAGCTGGTATATATTGTTTATCTTTTTTTTCTTTTCCAAGCACCTAGCATGTACCTTGAAAATAAATATTTGTTTGAAGGATTCATGGTGTCAGTTAAGTCAGGTTTCTTAAAATTAGGTCAGAAAAATAGGACAATGATTCTCCCCAGTGGAAAATTGACATATATTTTCAAAGTGTACCATGTGGTCTTACTAACACAGACAGAGCTTTGTCGCTGAAAACATTTCCCCTTTGGATTCTAAAAGCACTGTTTGAAACAGGTCAATCCAGAGACCATAAGGTGGGCTGTGCACAGACTACCATGTATTTGCACACACAGAAACATACCAAATATTCAGATGGGGCCCCCTTCATTTTAGATTGTGTAGGACTTAGCGTGATGGGGAGAAACCAGATGAAAGAAGATTCTGCTATAACGAACAACAAAATGGGCCTCAGGTGACCAGCTTAGAAAAGACATGGCCATTGTCCATCAAGGTGTCAAACTTCACTGGTGCCTAAAAGAAAATCTCTGAGAAGAAAAAGTATTTGCTTTACCTCTACTAGTAATTTCCTTTCAACGTGTCATACAAATAGACAGTCACAGATGGAGTGTTACAAAACATCTCTGGAGAGAAAACTGTCAGAGTGAAGGTGGCGTTGCCATTTAACTCCTTTGTGTTAAGGGCTGCAGTGTTTATCCTGGGCACAACCCTCCACCAGAGGATATACTGTCACATTTAGAAGAATTTGGTCTTCCACTGGGATTGCTTTGGATTGACCAAAGGACCCAGAACATCTGGACTGCTTAGATAACCAATAGAAGGAACCATGTTTTCAACAGAAACACTGAACTCTTCTAAATAATAAATCTGTATGATGATTTGCAGTATATTCAGTATATTGAGTTGTTAAGAATAGATTTATAAAATATATTACACATGTAGAAATGAATTGAACTGCAATAGACAAAAAGGGATGTTTTGATAAACTTCAGAATTCTATGTTGTTATAATTTTTTCCCTTTAGGATTTCTTTTTTAGGATTTTTAACATATTTCTTAATTATTGAAAGCATTACAATAAAATGTGTTTGTCTCACAAGGCAAGTTTCATTCAAAATCTTGTTGATTCCACAGAGCTAGAAACTATTAAGGTAAAAATAATAATCAAACCACATGCTGAGTCAGTTTCTTCAATGGAAGTAGCAGAAAAATCCATTTCTTAACCCTGTTGAATCTTTTTTGACCACTCTGTTTTATGAAAACATAAAAATGCTGAGGAAAATAGTGGTAAGTTTGCTTTCTCTTTCTCATTTTGTAAAGAGATACTAATCAAGAATTTATCAACATTTAAGTATTTTTTTTCCTCCCATCAGCACTCTATGAAGGAATAGACATGCCTTGGGAACTACCAATAGCAGGACCTACCATTCCTTGATTCCTCCTAAGGTTCCTTAAGCCACAACAAAGTTGAGAATAAGGTGGGTTTCTTATATCTTTCAGTGGCCTGTGTTGTCAGGATATATGAAGAGCCCATCTTCCATAATGAATTCTCTTTCACCAAAACAGCAATAACACTGCTCTGCTTCACACAGAGTAAGGCCTTATCTTATTGTCTCACTCTTCATAGTGGTTTTTGGTGTGTGAAAATTAGCGGTTTGAGAAAATGCAGAAGTCAGGGTGTCCCCCAATATGCAATGTTTTCTAATATAGACAGATACAAAGGAGAAGCAAGAGTACATTCAAGGAAACAGACTTTAATATACTTTTAAAATGTGGAAATAATTTGATATTATAGAAAACAGATTACTGGTAGATTTCCTATAAGCATTTTGAATACTCGAGACTGTAGCAATAGATATTTTTCTCACCTTTTTTCCTGACTATAAAATACGCTTATTGTAAAAAATTTGAAAACCATATAACAATAAGAAAACGAAATTAAAGGTCACATGGAATCAGACCACCCAGAGATAACCACTATTACTACTGCAGTTACAATTTTTTAATGAAGCTCTTTCTAATGTGTTAGATGTCGAGTGAACTTAACAGAGGCAAGTGACCTATAGCTTTAAATGCTAATACTTCCAAAAAGTTTATATTTTGCCTTTTACTCTGGACACTTTGGAATAGAGTTGTCCATGGTGGTTTATAATCTGTATTTTGCCGAGGGTCCTCATGGTAAACTCTTTATCCTAATTAATTTTTCATTCACCTATCTACGCAATCATCATTTATAGATGCTTGATTCAGGAAGGCAAGTCAAGCAGGAATTATTTAACTCTACCATGGAGCTTTCCTCTGTATACAAAATAATCATTTTTTGCAACAGTTTACAAATATCCCCTGAAAAAGTAGATTAAAACATAATCCAATTTTAGAGAAAATATGGATTTCAAGTTACATTTAATCTAATTGCATTGTTTTACCAAAAAGCAAACTAACCTGGTTTGTGAATAGTTAAAACTTGAGGGACTTCCCTGGTGGTCCAGTGTTTAAGACTCTGTGCTTCTGTTGCAGGGGGTGTGGGTTTCATCTTTGGTTGAAGGAGGAAGATCCCGAATGCCACATGGCAAGTTGAAAATATATTCTAATATTATTAACTTTTATGGTACTATTGAGTTGCCACTGACATTAGTTTGCCCAGGAAGACAGCCAATATGGAATTTTGTTGTGACATCTTTAATGTATTCCTTTTAGCTACTTTCAATAGTGATATATTTAGATAATATAGACACACTTGTTCACTTGGGGAGAATTAGAAATGCACCTGAGCAGTTGTGAGTCATTATCTGGAAATGGTGAAATAGTATAAATGTGCTTTCAAGTCATATTCATTTTATATTTCATACTAGAATTAGAATTCCAAACTGATTTAAGTCAAGTAATTTAAGTATCATTCTTCAGGTTTTGATAATGGCCTCTTCCATTTTAGTTTCCGTGAATTTGGTCACCGTTACTAGTCAGTACTTGCAGTCACATATCTTAAGGAATTCTAATTTCTATTCTGCCGTTAGAGAAACTTGTCATCTAAAGATGTGAATCAACTTTACAAACAGTTAAAACTGTAACCAAAGTTGTTCTCCTGGGAAGAACAACTGTTCCATCCCACTTTCAAGATTTGAAAGTTGAGGTACAATGACACAAAACTCTGAGAACCTGCAAAATCTGATGAATGGGCTAATATATACTATTAGTCACCCAGGGTTTAATATGTTCTTACAAGATTACTGCACTGTGGTTTAAAGACAATTAGAATGACATAAAGAGACTTGCTCTAGGTCACACAAAAGACTCAAAAACAAAACACTCTCAAGTAACTGTTTTTCCATCACAGTTCACAATTTTCCAGTCAATTTTCATTCATATCAAACTCTAATTCATCATAATGACTCTTGGGTGATCTTTAAAATGACCATTTTGTGCTTTCTTAAATATACCACTGGATATCTTTTGGTCAAGTACAAACAAAATCTATTTTAATAGCATTTAAATGCCCAATTGTAATTTAGAGAAATCAACCTCCGGATATATCATTCCTCACAGAACACATGCTAAGAATAGCATATGTGCCCTAAAAGTAGAGACAAATAGCTAACATATTTCTTACAGATGGCAAATGCAATTCTCAACACTAAAATCTAATACAAGTTACCATGGTAATTTATTGGAAATCAACACATTTTTTTCCTATTATATGACCTGAGAGAACAGTTAGCATTTTTTAATGTGTCAAGTCTAATTTCTCACTTTACTGACCTGGTTGTCAAAGTTCGATATACAGGGAACTGCTTATTAAAAGTTATACCTTGCATTTTTGACCCAGTTGTGCCATTTCTCAACTGAGCGTAAGAATTCACAGCCATAAAAAGGTACAGCCATCTCCCTCTCCCCAGCAACATTGTTTTAATGCCCAGGATGGTGATCGACCTTCTTCCTGCAGCAGTGACTCAACTACTAAGGAAAACTAACCCAGTGCCTTGCCCAGAGCTGGCACTTAGTACATATTTAGTGAGTGGGAATGAGTTATTGGTTTCTCATGCAATAGCATTATATGAATATATGAATTATTTTTAGCGGTGAAGTGAGATTTTGAGCAGGATATGAGAAATTGTCAGTTACTAGGTTGTTTTGACCTAGAAATAATGAGAACATGAAGGTAGTTCTGAGAAGTGAAGTGAGTGGTGTATTGGTGGGTAGTGGTCACGGAGATGGTATTCTGTTTGCCATCTCTGATCACATATGTGAAATTGGGCAATCTGTGTGCCTCATGATATCTGTGGCTTCTTGCAAATATCTTAAACTGAATTAATATTGTTGAAACTGCTTGTGTGTTGCTTTCCAAGACAAAGATCCCAGTTCCAGTGGATTCCCTCTGCTCTCACTGTAGGTCTGTATTTTTATAACCTCTTTAGATGCTAGACAGATGCCTATAAAAAATGATTTGAACTTTCAAACATGCAGGTCTGTTTATCCAGATTCTGTTCCTGGGTTATTTCTTCTTTGCCTTTTTTTAAATCCTATCATTGACCATGGAGGTTCAGTTTTCATACTGTCTGCCCTTTCTTACAACACATAGTTGAGATTCAGCTGAATCCAAGTGTTTAAAACAGGAAATCAGCAGTATTTACTGCCCATCATAGAGCTTGTTTCTCCTTGGTAATTGCTATTTTCACAGACTGAACTCTGTATATAGCCTATTTGCATAGGCTGAAATACATGTATATACCCATATACAGGTTGTTGAGACATTCTTAAGTGGATTTCCTTTTTCAAAAGGGATATGTAGGAACTGTGTCCAAGAATGAAGGCCCTCTTCCTGTGAGAGGGTAATTATTTAATAGTTGAAGAGATTGTTCTCTCAGATATTGCTCTGAGTAGCAAACGTGTTCTATAAAGCACAATTTCATTGAATACATGAGGCAAGTAACCTCATTAAGAGGGGATGTGAGGGCAATGTACAAATGCTCAACTAGGTTCAAAGGTGTTGATCATGTAAAAAGAATGGGGCAATTAGTTAGAATTAATCCCACTGACTGGCTCTACCCCTCTTTCATTTCTCTGTCATGGAAACAGTTAACTCAAGAGAGTTAGTTGCTTTTCACCTATTAGATTCTACCAAGTTTGTCAGAGGACCTATTGTCTAGGCAAAGACCTTGGCATTCCAAATGTGATCCACAGACCAGCAGCATTAGCACCAATAAGAAACCTATTCGAAATTCAAATCTTGAGTTCACCTTAGACTAAAGAAATAATAACATGAAAAATCACTTTTAAACAAACTTCCTAGGTGATTTCTATGAACTGTAAAGATTGTGATAACAACAACAGCAGAAGATTGTAAAGCATTGCTCTAGGGACTTCTAGTTAACTCTCCCAGAGTATAGAGGAGCAAATTTTGCTACCCCAAAAAGTGTCTCTTTGTTATGATGATTAACTTAGTGTGATTATTTTAAAGAAAAAGAAACTCAGGAAGTTTTTCTTGTTTCCTCCAGCTTAGTTGCCCAAAATACTGGGGTGGCCAAAAAGTTCGTTCAGGTGTTCTGTGCCATCTTATGGACAAACTTGAACAAACTTTTCGGGTAACCCAATAATTTCGGTAAAGGGCCTGTCCCCAGAATCGAGCTATCAGCAGAGACATCTGCAAAGAACAAGGGCTAGGTGTAGTGAGGGGAACCTAGCAGGGCCTAGAGATCAGAGTCTACTCTGTGTCCCATGGTCTCTGCCTGGCCCAGCAAACATTTGCCTTTTCAATTCCACATCAATTGCCTTCCTATCCTTTTAGGTTCCAAACCACTACCCCCAATATCCTTGTTTATCTTTAGCTGAAGATGGTATGTAAGTGAGGATTTCAGTCATTTTGGTGAGTTACTCAGTTCTCCTGTGTTTCTCTGATGTATGAAGTAAAAAATAGTGAGAGTGTTAGTTGCTCAGTTGTGTCCGATTCTTTGTGACCCCAAGGACTGTAGCCCCCCAGGCTCCTCTGTTCATGGAATTCTCCAGGCAAGAATGCTGGAGTGGGTAGCCATTCCCTTCTCCAGGGGATCTTCCCGACTCAGAGATCGAACCCGGGTCTCCTGCATTGCAGGCAGATTCTTTACCATCTAGCCACCAGGGAAGCCCATACATGTTATTAAACTTTTGCTTAGATTTTCTCCACTTGATCTGTCGCATGTCAGTTGTCTCATAAAAGAACTTAGTTACAGAAAAAAAATTCTTCCTCCATGACAGTTGGTGTAGCAGGCAGGATTCAACTTGACTAGCTGGATACTACTAAGTCCAAGGATACTGTAGCTAAAAGATTCTTCAATAACTGACTAAACTGGCCAAAGTTAAGAGTTCTTACCATGTCATTTGGTCTCCCAGATCTCTACCTGTGGGTCTGTTGGAAACGAGAGTGGTAAGAGTTCTTTTTCTCTTTTATAAAATTAGCTTAGCAAGAGAAAATATTTGTGGAGTTAGTTTCTTGGACTTAGAAACTCTGGTAAGTTCAGCAGAGTATTCTTGGCTTTATTGATCCTTTTCCTCCTAAAGATGGTAACCTGTTCTTTGCCTCATCTATTGTGTCATTTGTTCTATGTCCTGAGAGCTTGACTTTTTGACCAGTGGGGATATTCTTCCTGGTATGTACATTATAGATAGGGTATTTTTATACCTCTAGATGGCAATACCGTAATCAATTTGTAAAAAAGGTCTATTTAAAGTAAGCACTTATATATATATTATTTCTAAATATAATAGTAATTAACTCAAATGTTCCTCAAGTTCATGTGATCTAAGATTCATCTTCAGTCAATAAAAGCAAATTTAAAATTACTGGTTTAATTAAAACAGGTATATCTTTAGAGTTATCAGCATTCAGTGTAATACTTTTATTCTATCTAGGTTTACTAAAAGTCAAATAAGTTTATGCTATCTCTGTTATAAAATTTGTCAACAAGAAAAATAACTTAAAAGAGTTAACTGATTTAATGTCTCATAAAACCTTCAGGGGAATCTAAGTGTGATTATTAAAGACAAATGTACCAAAGAGATGCAAATGAGATAAACCCTTTTAGGTAAACTTTTAAAAAATTATTGTTTTATGATTGTTAAATAGGTTCCCAAATCTTTTTGGGAAATTAAACCCTTAGGGTTTTGCTATCTCAAAATAAATGAGAGAGATTCATTAAATATCTAGATCATTTCTGAATAAGATAAAATAATAAAACATTAATACATTGTTTTATCTACTTCTGACTTCCTAGTACAGAGAGACTAAAGATGAATTTCAGTTTTTTAGTCACCAGATCTCATGCTACACTGAAAGACTGCACTACTTAAAAGGGCACATATGTCTACAAATTATCAAAGGTATTTATAAATTCTTTACACCACAAAATCCAAATGTAGCTCACAATTGTTTATTTCTTTATTTCCAATAGAAATCAAGGTTTCTAATTAATATATGGCTAATACGATTAAGGGTGCCAGAGATAATAAGGGAAATGATGTGTGCAAAGAAACGAAAATGTATTTTTGGGTAAGAAAAGGCATGAGGTATGGAGACGCAATTTTTGTCCTACAGTTGATTATTTCAAAATAGAAAAGAGATCGAGGGACAGACTAAACTGGACATAGAAATTTGTAGAAATTTTCTGAAGAAGGGATCTTGGGGAAAAAATTTTATGTGTGATCAATCTGGCTGAGATTGGAATAAAGTTAATTATGTGAATGAATTTCAGCATCAAAGGTACACTGGCACAAAATTAGAATTTGGGTTTTCTCTTTGTTAAAAGGATAAAAGGATAATGCTTTTTGTTTCCTTTTTTTTTTTTTAAAGATTATCTGTCTGCTCTAAATGATGTTATTGTTGTTTAGTTGCTAAGTCGTGTCTGACTCTTTGAGACCCCATGGAATACAGCACGCCAGTCTCCTCTGTCCTCCATTATCTCCCAGAGTTTGCTCGAATTCAAGTCCATTGAGTCAGTGATGCTATCTAACCATCTCATGCTCTGCTGCCCCCTTCTCGTTTTGCTTTTAATAAGCAGTTGTAAACAGAGATTTTCTTTGTCATTAATGCCATCTGCCTATAAAAATAAAAATTCAATCTTATCTCCATCAGATCTTTGACTATTTAGGAAAAAAACTGAGATTGTTCAATATTTACAAGAGCTAACTATCTAACTTTCTGTATTTGCTTGTGAAGTCTTTGCCATTTTAATTAAATAGATAACTAACTCTAGCTTCATGGTGACCTATGACCCTGTTTGAAAAAGTGTTTTAAAATCTTTTGAACTTTTTGACGAACTTCCCTCAAATCAAATTCAAATGAAATCTTATTGACCTGGAAATAATTTGGGGGCTTTCCAAAAGCCCCTGGAATACAGCAAAATATTCGCTTTCTCTCCTAATAAAAGACAGATATGAAAATAATTAGGCTTATTGAGTGTGCTAAATTTCATGGGAGGCATTATCAAATAAGTGATGATAAATGTTCTTAGGTTATATTATATGGGGAAACGTTATTAATATAAGTGCTCAAGAAATTTATAAAATTTGTAAAATTCATATATGTCCTTATACAATGTTATTAGTCATAATTCTAGTTATTATTTTAAAAGTTTATGTGTCACAGAAATAACCAAATTTCCTCTTCAACTGCATCATATGACGCAGATCTTTAACCATGCCATTTTAAGTCTTTTGTCATTTACAGGAAATAACAGTGTTACAGAGTAACACTGTAAACAAAGCAAAACAAAGCAAAACTTCAACTTCAAGAAGATCCTACAGTTCAGTTCAGGTGCTCAATCGTGTCTGACTCTTTGCGACCCCATGGACTGCAGCATGCCAGGCTTCCCTGTCCATTACTAACTCCCGGAGCTAGCTCAAACTCATGTCCATCAAGTCAGTGATGCCATCAAACCATCTCATCCTCTGTCCTCCCCTTTTTCTCCTGCCTTCAATCTTTCCCAACATCAAGGTCTTTCCTAAGGAGTCAGTTCTTCACATTAGGTGGCCAAATATTGGAGATTCAACTTCAGCATCAGTCCTTCCAGTGAATATTCAGGACTAATTTCCTTTAGGATGGACAGGTTGGATCTCCTTGCAGTCCAAGGGACTCTCAAGGTTCTTCTCTAACACCACAGTTCAAAAGCATCGATTCCAGCTTCATTTATGGTCCATCTCACATCCATACATGACCACTGGAAAGACCATAGCTTTCACTAGATGGACCTTTGTTGGCAAAGTAATATCTCTGCTTTTTAATATGTTGTGTAGGTTGGTCATAGTTATTCTTCCAAGGAGCAAGCGTCTTTTATGTTTTTTTTTTTTTTTGCATTTTAATTTTTATTATTTTTTTAAGTTTTTATTTTTTCTTTAGTTTTGAAATTTTAATTGGCTACAGTCACTATCTGCAGTGATTTTGGAGCACAAAAAAGTAGTCTGTCACTGTTTTAATTGTTTCCCCATCTATTTGCCATGAAGTGATGGGACTCAGTTCAGTTCAGTTCAGTTCAGTTCATTTCAGTCGCTCAGTCGTGTCCGACTCTCCGCAACCCCATGAATCACAGCACGCCAGGCCTCCCTGTCCATCACCAACTCCCGGAGTACACTCAAACTCATGTCCACAGAGTCGAGATGCCATAATCTTAGTTTTCTGAATGTTGAGCTTTAAGTCAACTTTTTCACTCTTCTCTTTCACTTTCATCAAGAGGCTCTTCAGTTCCTCCTCGCTTTCTGCCATAAGGATGGTGTCATCTGCATATCTGAGGTTATTGATATTTCTCCCGGCAATCTTGATTCCAGCTTGTGCTTCATCCAGCCCAGCATTTTCATGATGTACTACTCTGCATAGAAGTTAAATAAGCCGGGTGAAAATATACAGCCTTGATGTACTCCTTTTCTTATTTGGAACCAGTCTGTTGTTCCATGTCCAGTTCTAACTGTTGCTTCTTGACCTGCATAGAGGTTTTCTCAGGAGGCAGGTCAGGTGGTCTGGTATTCCCATCTTTTGAAGAATTTCCCACAGTCTTTTGTGATCCACAAAGTCAAAGGCTTTGGCATAGTCAATAAAGCAGAAGTAGATGTTTTTCTGGAACTCTCCTGCATTTTTTATGATCCAACAAATGTTGGCAATTTGATCTCTGGTTCCTCTGCCTTTTCTAAATCCAGCTTGAACATCTGGAAGTTCACGGTTCACGTACTGTTGAAGCCTGGATTGGAGAATTTTGAGCATTACATTGCTAGCATGTGAGATGAGTGTAATTGTGTGGTAGTTTGAACATTCTTTGGCATTGCTTTTCTTTGGGATTGGAATGAAAACTGCCCTTTTCCAGTCCTGTGGCCACTTCTGAGTTTTCCAGATTTGCTGGCATGTTGAGTGCAGCACTTGCACAGCACCATCTTTTAGGATTTGAAATAGCTCAGCTGGAATTCCACCACTTCCACCAGCTTTGTTCATAGTGGTGCTTTCTAAGACCCACTTGACTTTGCATTCCAGGATGTCTGGCTCTAGGTGAAGGATCACACCATTGTGGTTATCTGGTTCATGTAGATATTTTTTGTATAGTTCTTCTGTGCATTCTTTCCAGCTCTTCTTAATATCTTCTGCTTCTGTTAGGTCCATACCATTTCTATCCTTTATTGAGCCCATCTTTGCATGAAATGTTCCCTTGGTATCTCTGAGTTTCTTGAAGAGCTCTCTAGTCTTTCCCATTCTGTTATATTCCTCTATTTTTTGCATTGATCACTGAGGAAGGCTTTCTTATCTCTCTTTGCTATTCTTTGGAACTCTGTATTCAAATGGGTATATCTTTCCTTTTCTCCTTTGCCTTTAGTTTCTCTTCATTTTTTGTTCTCAGCTATTTGTAAGGCCTCCTCAGATAGCCATTTTGCCTTTTTGCACTTGTTTTTCTTGGGGATGGCCTTGATCACTGCCTCCCATACAATGTCACGAACCTCTGTCCGTAGTTCATCAGGCACTCTATCAGATCTAATCCCTTGAATCTATTTCTCACTTACACTGTACAATTGTAAGGGATTTGATTTAGGTCATATCTGAATGGTCTAATGGTTTTCCCTACTTTGTTCAATTTAAGTCTGAATTTGGCAATAAGGAGTTCATGATCTGAGCCACAGTCAGCTCCTGGTCTTGTTTTTGCTAACTGTATAGAGCTTCTCCACCTTTGGCTGCAAAGAATATAATCAGTCTGATTTCGGTGTTGACCATCTGGTGATGTCCATGTGTAGAGTCTTCTCCTGTGTTGTTGGAAGAGGGTGTTTGCTATGACCAGTGAGTTCTCTTGGCAAAACTCTATTAGCCTTTGCCCTGCTTCATTCCGTGCTCCAAGGCCAAATTTGACTGTTACTCCAGGTGTTTCTTGACTTCCTACTTTTGCATTCCAGTCCCCTATAATGAAAAGGACATCTTTTTTGGGCGTTAGTTCTAAAAGGTCTTGTAGGTCTTCATAGAACTGTTCAACTTTGGCTTCTTCAGCATTATTGGTTGGGACGTAGGCTTGGATTACTGTAATATTGAATGGTTTGTCTTGGAAACAAACAGAGATCATTCTGTCGTTTTTGAGATTGCATCCAAGTACTGCATTTCGGACTCTTTTGTTGACCATGATGGCTACTCCATTTCTTCTAAGGGATTCCTGCCCACAGTAGTAGATATAATGGTCATCTGAGTTAAATTCACCCATTCCAGTCCATTTTAGTTCACTGATTCCTAGAATGTCGACGTTCACTCTTGCCATCTCCTGTTTGACCACTTCCAATTTGCCTTGATTCATGGACCTAACATTCCAGGTTCCTATGCAATATTGCTCTTTACAGCATTGGACCTTGCTTCTATCACCAGTCACATCCACAACTGGGTATTGTTTTTGCTTTTGCTCCATCTCTTCATTCTTTCTGGAGTTATTTCTCCACTGATCTCCAGTAGCATACTGGGCACCTACCAACCTGGGGAATTCCTCATTCAGTATCCTATCATTTTGCCTTTTCATACTGTTCATGGGGTTCTCAAGGCAATGTTGGCTTGAAGCTCCACATTCAGAAAATTAAGATCGTGGCGTCTGGTCCTATCACTCCATGGCAAAATAGATGGGGAAACAGTGGAAACAGGGTCAGACTTTATATTTTGGGCTCCAAAATCACTGCAGATGCTGATTGCAGCCATGGAATTAAAAGACGCTTACTCCTTGGAAGGAAAGTTATGACCAACCTAGATAGCATATTAAAAAGCAGAGACATTACTTTGCCAACCAAGGTCCATCTAGTCAAGGCTATGGTTTTTCCTGTGGTCATGTATGGATGTGAGAGTTGGACTGTGAAGAAAGCTGATTGCCGAAGAATTCATGCTTTTGAACTGTGGTGTTGGAGAAGACTCTTGAGAGTCCCTTGGACTGCAAGGAGATCCAACCCGTCCATTCTAAAGGAGATCAGTCCTGGGTGTTCATTGGAAGGACTGATGCTAAAGCTGAAACTCCAATACTTTGGCCACCTCATGTGAAGAGTTGACTCACTGGAAAAGACTCTGATGCTGGGAGGGTTTGGGGGCAGGAGGAGAAGGAGATGACAGAGAATGAGATGGCTGGATGGCATCACCGACTCGATGGACATGAGTTTGAGTGAACTCCGGGAGTTGGTGATGGACAGGGAGGCCTGGTATGCTGTGATTCATGGGGTCGCAAAGAGTTGGACATGACTGACTGACTGAACTGACCTGAACTGAATGGAAAAACTAATGGCTTTACAAAACTGCTAACAGAAGATAAGATCAACAAGAATTAATCACATGGGACTGAACAAACTGATGAATATGATTATAACTTTAGGACTCTTTTGTCTGAAATATTACTGCCTTTTTAATCTTTGTTTTCCGGATATAAGAAAATCTTTGATCTTACACCATGACTTACAGTAATTCAGTAAATTATATTATTGTAAGCAGAACTGAAACATATATTTTTCTCCCTGCAGGATCCCTCCAGAATTCAGAAACTCATGGTGAATACTCTTATTTTAAGGGCATTATAGTTATATTTTGTTCTTGTTTAGTTGCTAAGTCATGTCTGACTGTTTGCAACCCCATGTACTGTAGCCCACCAGGTTCCTCTGTCCGTGGGATTTTCCAGGCAGAATACTGGAGTGGGTCTCCAGGGGATCTTCCCAACCCAGTGATTGAATCTATGTCTCCTGCATTGGCAGGTGTATTCTTTACCACCTAAGAACCAGGGATGGTCTGTTCTGTCGATCAGTCGTGTCCGACTCTTTGCGACCCCATGGACTGTAGCCTACCAGGCTTCTCCGTCCATGGGATTCTCCAGGCAAGAATACTGGAGTGGGTTACCGTTTCCTTCTCCAGGGGATCTTCCCGACCCAGGGATCGAACCCAGGTCTCCCGCATTGGAGGCAGATGCTTTAACCTCTGAGCCACCAGGGAAGATTAAGAACCAGGGAAGCCCATTATAATTATATTTACATAAGTTAAATAAAATTTCTTCTCCTTAGAAGAGGATGCAACTGGAAACTTGTTATATTACCAAGGTTTTGACTGGAATGTCCTATTTGAGATAGACAAGTATAGACTCAGATATGACTAGACAGCTTTAAGGAACTAAGGTTGTCTTTGTGGAGCTGACAAAGCCCTTTGGAAAAACAGCTTGGCACCTTGCTACAGTGTTCCCATTAGCCTTACCAGGTGAGTAAAGAAGGTCATTTCCTGCAGGTGCAGAAACTTTAGGATATTTTGGAGACCTCATATGGAGAGTAATTCACACAAAACTATAAATATTACAGGCAAGCATGATGGCAAGTCCTTTGCTGGGCTTCCTCACCTCGAGAGACATTTAAAAGTTCAATCTGGAGATTCCTTACTGAAAGGTAACCATTCCATTCATCACATTTCTGTGATGATGTACAAGTTGAAGATACAAGAGAGAAGTACAAGTTAAAGATCTTTATTCAGAATTTAATGTATAGTTAGGAAAACAAACAAAATAAAGACTTCCAATGACTATGAAGGGAAGTGAAGTGTTAGTCGCTCAGTCATGTCCAACTCTTTGTGACCCCTTGGACTGTAGCCCGCCAGGCTCTTCTGTCCATGGGAATTCTCCAGGCAAGAATACTGGAGTGGATAGTCATTCCCTTCTCCTGGGAATCTTCCCAACGCAGGGATCGAACCTGGCTCTCCTGTGTTGCAGGCATATTCTTTACCGTCTAAGTCACTAGGGAAGCCCTCCAATGACTGCATCCATATATAAATTAAATACTAAGAGCTTTGAACCACATGATTAATTCAACAGGAATAATAAAAATGGAAGGACTTGTTTTATCCAAGATCATTCCCTTTTTATTCATTACTTGAGAAATATGCTAATCATCAGCTAAGAGTGGTCCTTTCTTTCCTAACAAAGATGCTGCTTGGATATTCCAATTCACATTTAGGAAAACTGAATAACCAAAATGACTGAACGGCAAAACTATACTATATAACAAATATCCATGCTGTAGCTGATCAGGAAAAACTGCGATCGACAGACCTTTGAAAAGATATTTCACAGCTGAGGCAAAAATAACTTGGAGTTAACTTCACTTAAATCATATATTCTATATTTAGGAAATAGCTCAGAAGTTTAGTTTTCATGCCTGTAATTTTGGTGGCTGTCAAATAACCTTGTTGGGATGTCCATATCAAGAAATTCAGCGGCACGAAAGTCTCTAATACCAGACAGTTTGGTCTCCTGGCATTCATAATAGGCTCCGATGTAGTTTTTGCTTGTTTCTTTGCTTTGGTGTTAGTTATCAAGAAGAAGAAGATAAAAACAACTGGGGTCAGCTTACATGTCTTATATAATTGAGGAGCAGAGAAGCAAGAAAAATGTTACAGGGTAGAATAAAACTTTGACTGCCAGATCTTATCCAAAGAGAGAATCTGTTAAACTTGATGGCTCTCATTTGGAGATGCTGCAGTGACATAAATAAAGTTCTTTAATGTTTTGGTATTGCATAAGCAAAGAAGAGGGATAACATATGACCTCTCAAAATATGTCTCTTTGGTATAAAGATAATTTAAGGCTGATCATTTTTAAGAAACAGCAGACACAGGAGAAGCTCTAAAAATCCAGTAGAAGTTACTCTTTGTAAGAGATCTTTATGAAAGAAATCTTCCCTTTATAAAATCTTCATAAAAGAAATCTTCCCTTGTAAGGGTGTTTCCCTTCCTGTACCAGGAAGAGGATGACTTTCAATCTCCAGAAACTCATCAATGGAGAAGGCAGAGGCTTATATCTGTATAATAACCATGTCCATCCTTACTGTGCTTTTCTTGGTCACCTCCCATAACTGGACTGCCATGCTCCCGAACTCTTCTTTTGTCTTTCCTGGAGATGGTATTGAAGGTGCTGTCTTGGGCCATTTCAGAGGGCTACTCAGTTTTCCTGGCTATTCCACATGTATTTAGGAGGAAGATATGTTAGTAAATTTATGTTTGGTTTTCTCCCGTTAATCTATCTTATATAGCCAAGAACCTAGAAGGGTAGAGGGAAAAGTATTTTTCCTTCCCAACAGCAACAACTCAAAAAAAATGACTCTCATGTGTATGCCCAGTGAAGGACTGGAAAGCCTGGTGTGCTGAAGTCCATGGGGTCACAAAGAATTAGATATGAATTAGTGACTGAACAACAACTCCGTTTTTAATGGTCTTTTTAGGAAGATGCAGCCATATAGAGAAGTAGGAGGTTTTGATGTCTGGGCAAAGTTTGGCTTTTCTATATTCTGAAATCAGTGGTCAAAGATGTTAAAGGATGACCCCCAAAAGAGCTTTACACAGTTCTATTGTCTTCCTGTATCTTGCAGAAAATAAATGCACGCGATAAATACTAACAAGGATGGTGGCACATATTACAAAAGTGATCCATTATAAGAAGGGATAAGGAGTGCATTGGGTCTAAATTCATCTGGCTTTAAAACAATGCATCCTAAATGATGTGCATGTTAATTATGTTACTGAAGATATTCCAAGGACTAGGGAGTTAGAGAGCAAGTCTAATTCCCATGGATTTCACTCTTTGCGGGGGCTTCCCTGGTACCTGAGATGGTAAAGAATCTGCCTACAATGCAGGAGACCTGGGTTCGATCCCTGAGTCGGGAAGATCCCCTGGAGAAGGGAATGGCTACCCACTCCAATATTCTCACCTGGAGAATTCCATTGACAGAGGAGCCTGGTGGTACAGTCCATGGGGTCGCAAAGAGTTGGCCATGACTGAGCGACTAACACACACATACCTTCTAAAAACAAGTATTTCCTGTAGTAAGGAGCTAAAATTTGAGCTTCCCAGGTGGTTCAGTGGTAAAGACACTGCCTGCCAATGCAGAAAACGTGGGTTTGATCCCTGGGTCAGGAAGATCCTCTGGAGGAAGAAATGGCAACCCACTCCCATATTCTTGCCTGGGAAATCCTATGGGCAGAGGAGCCTGGTGGGCTACAGTCCATAGGGTCACAAAGAGTGGGACAGGACTGAAGTGATTTAACACACACACTCTTCAGAGGGAGGGAGAGAGGGAAAGGGAGGGAGATTTCTCATCCAAGAGTTAAAATGGGTTTGAGGAGGAATAGAGGAAAACTAGATGTTTATCATTATTAACTAGTGCTAGTCTCTGAGACAGATACTTTGCCAGTTTCCAAACTACTTCATGATGAATTAATTGCCATATTATTGTAATCAAGATATCTAAACAACAATTCACAACAGGACTGTTAATTTACATTCCCTTTATGTGACAGCTTCAAAGCCAAACGTCCCCTAGAAGCACAATTCTACATTAGAAATGCTTAATATCAAAGTAGTTTAAAAAGCAGATGATGGCATTTCAAATTATATTGGTTCTGATTTCCTGATCGTTTAATTTTATGAGTGCCAGGCACATAGTAGGTTCTTAACAATTGCCATTAAATGCATGAATAAATTAATGAAGATCGCCCGTAGGACAGCACATTCAAACTAAAGTAAATCTATTATAAGGAAAAATATAGAATCAACAGAGCAAAACTGCCAGTGCTAAAGCTGACCATTTTAATGAAAGATAAATTAGATGTGAGGGAATTTTTAATGAGACATGTTATTGCTGCATCCTAAATTATCCAGATTATCACATAGTTGGAGCAGAAAAATCATGTAATAGCTGCTAACATAGTGATAAATATGTCAGACACTGTGATACATATTAAGTTTATTCCTCATAGCTGCTCTATATGGAAAGTACTATCATTATTCCCCATTTTATACAAGAGAAATTTGAGGCTTACAGAGAGTATGGGATTTGTCCAAGATAGAACAGTTAGTATGCAGAGAGTGGGTTTTGCACAGACAGCCTTACTCCAGAGTCCACACCCTTAAATATTAAACTGCTTTGTCCAGAGAGTAAACACGTCCATACTGTGAAGTCATCCAGAATTAGAGTGTGGACAAGGAACTCAGAGAATGAAAAAGAAACTTAGGATGGCCTGTTGAGTGCAAGAGTGGCTAGGCCAAAGCACAATGATGCTGAGTATCTGTCTGGAGAATTGCTTGTATTAGAGACATGGAAAACATACAAATGATGGGCAAATAAAAGATTGGGGTTTTGGAGGGAAGCTGAAAGTCAGTGTTGGATGCATGGTCAAATTGGGGAGCAGGGATTAGAAACCTAAGCAAAGGCATCTGGGTAAAATGTTCAGAGGCTTACATAGGGAATTCAGTTCAACAGGCAACAGTGGAAGCAAGAGATAACACAGTTGGAAATGTATCTACTCTTTGCTTTGGTTCTTTTTGGGACAAGGATCTAACTCTCAAGCTTCTCAGGCCAGAGACTAGAGTGAGGAATATGGTACAAGGCAGTCATACACTAATGTGGCCCATTGGCCATTGTTTTATTCTATGACCTCATTCTCTGTAGAGCATGTGACATGACCCTAACTGTCCCAGTACCTTACCTGGCTGTAGGAATCAACAACCCTGAATATTCTCAAGCAAAAGTCAAATTTCCTAGTAAATTTTCAGCCAGTTTTTGTGGACATTAGATTTTTTTTTTAAAGAGAAAAGGCTAGCCCAGAATCTACCCTAGCTCAATCCTAGCTGTACTATTTATTGTAGTATTGTCTTGGCATTAAGGACAATTCAGCCGATACAGGTGGTGATACCTCAAAGAATCCACAACACCCATTGGAGGGTTCTGACATCATTTTTATTATGCTAACAATACTGAACTAAAAGTAACAGTGGAGGGGAAAAAAAACTTAAGTTATTTTGGCAAAGGTACGTCCTGGCAAGTTTACTTGTCAGAAGAATGGATAATTCCTGACTTATGAGATCTGTATTCATCAAATGCTTTAACATATCTCTCTATGCAAGTTTTAAGAAGAAAGACTTTGAAGGCCTGTAAGATAGTTAAGGGATTTATAAGTCAACAACAGAAGAATATGATTCACAGTAACAGCTTCTGGTTCTTCTCTGAGCTTTAGGCTTCTAAGCAATACAGCCAGTCATCTGGTCATTACACAATTGCTAGAATGACAGCAATTTGACTCTCACAGGGACCCTGTGATCAAAACTATCAGCTCCCATGTGCTGTGCCTTCCTTGAGCTTCTGAACCTTTCAGGGCTGGGGAACTTGTAGTTATGGCATCTGTTAACCAGAGTCCGTTGTTTTTTCCCACAGATGGTTGGGATAGATCATTCCACATGCTGATAAGCCTCTCCAGGGCAGGAGATGCATGACTACCATTGTGAATCGATGACTTATTTGCTGCAGCTCCCTTAAAAGGAAGGTGAACACTAACTTTAAGAGGGGCTTTTGGAGTACATGACCTTGATGGACACTTTCTGGCTTTAGCTTTTATTTTACTGAAGATAAAATGCTGGTGGCATAAATACATATTTGAGAAACACTGTGGAAGATTAAGTATTGAAGAGGGCTCTAACACTGCCCACCACTTTCTTCTTCATGTTTAGGAAATCAGGCAGTATTGGAAAAGCTTTTTCAAACGATTCCCTTGATTTCTCAGTCATTTATGTTTGTAGTACTCGAAGCTTTCTTAGCTATGGGCAACTTAACCCTAGGCCACACATGCTAAAAATAGCCTGGCGGTGTTTGACCCTTCCTGACTCTTGTGTGCCTGTCTGCTAGATAAGAGCTTTAATAGTTGTATCCTCCTTGGAAATGATCCAGCTTCCTTCCTTATTCCTATGATCTCTACTTAACTGTCACTCCTACTTTATCCTAAAAAGAAATAAACGTCATTAAAGCCAACAGATTTTTAGATGAACCCTCTATCTTTTCTCTATTACCTTCCTTCTTGAAGAATAATTCAGACTCTGTAATTAGACTTCAATTCAAAAGAGTGATCAGAATGGTGAAAGTATTTTATCCACATAAAAGAAGAATGAATAAAAGGAACTAAAGGAGCTGAATCTATGGAAGTGAAGGCCCAGAAGGATTATGGGGACTGTCATCAAGCTTTTGAAGGGCTATTTTGGGGAAGAGAGATTAAACACGGGGTCATGGGGTAGATAGACAGTGAAATAGGAATGTTTTCTAATTGTTAGGTTTTTCCAAAGATAGAGCTGGCTTCCTGGAGGAGGAACGTATAAGCTGACAGATCACTAGGGAAGATGTTACGGAATAGTTCAATTATACAACATCTAGGCTACTCCCAACCCTGGGAATATTTCTATCCTTTTATATGTGTAATATTTCTAATCTAAGTCCCTTCATTGACTGACAACCGTCAGACTGCTTACTAGCTGCTGCTTATCTTTTCCCTCCATTAACATCTCTCCAAAAGTAAACTATTTGAATATTACAGTCACCTTGACAACAGAGGTGTCTATTTTAATAGCTTTCAGTAACATTATTCAAAGGGAATCTATTGTCCAATAAAGTCTTTGGCATTCTCTTTCTTTTCCAACCTCAAAGAGTTTAGGATGAAACATGTGCTTTGATATTAAAATCATTGTAAATTTGCCGAGTAAGAGAATGTTTTCACTTAGCATAATGTAGAAAAAAAATTTTTTCTCTTGTAATGTACATGAAAAAAATTCACCAACAAAAAGGCATGCATGGCTCAAATTTTACAATCGTCTATAATTTCAAACAATTCAATACATATTTATATATATTTTAACCCTGTGTGTAAGGTATTGGGGTTGCTTTGGAATCAGATTTATTGTAGCCGATGTTACACTCAACAAAAACATACCTTACTTAAATTGTTAATGATGAATAATAATTGAAAAATAATTCACTAGTGAATTATTATTAATCATGGGAGGATATTACACATGTAAAAGTTACCTAAGGCAGAAAAAAAATAAAAATGAAGTAAAATGGGGAATCCATTGGATGTAATTTGTACACTCAAGGAACAACCTTTCAATTAAGAGCATAATCTTTGACTTAAAACTCTCTGGGTATTTTTAATTGGTTTGCTTACTTCTAATATTATTAATAGCATTTAACTAAATACTTCCTGTGCATAGGCTTTATGCCAAGCTCTTCACACTTAGTGTTTTCTTTCACTTGTAAAATCCACTAAGATTTGATATTATTATTTTTCCCATTCCATATTATCAGGGACCTGAAGCTTAAGGACGTTAGATATCATTCCCAAGGTTATATGCTGCTGCTGCTGCTAAGTTGCTGCACTCGTGTTCGACTCTTAGCGACCCCATGGACTGCAGCCTACCAGGCTCCTCCGCCCATGGGATTTTCCAGGCAAGAGTACTGGAGTGGGTTGCCAGTGCCTTCTCCACCTAAGGTTATATAGCTGATATCAAAACAGAGAAAGTGGGACTTCCCTGGTGATCCAATGGTTAAGACACCCCACTTTGATTGTAGGGGGCACAGGTTTGATCCCTGGTTGGGGAACTAAGATCCTGCATACCTAATGGCACAGCTTGAGGGAGGGGAAGAAAAAGGAATTTGAATATCTAAATTTGACTCCAGTGCCTGAGCTAGTCACCCATCCACTGTGCTATTGGCTTTGATGGCCTTACTGCTAATGTAATTGTTTTATTTGGGATAAATTCATGAAAAAAAAATTTCTTTTTACCTTCCAATTATTTCACTTTCATTAAAGGTTAAGTCAACGACTCAAACTTAGAAGGTTACACTCACCCCGTTTGTGAAGGAGAACACTGGCGTGCCGACGTCCATTTCCATTTTCAACATAACAGGAGTAATTTCCCAAGTCACCTTCTTCTACAGAGTCCACAATTAATGAGATGGAAACTTCCTGTTCCCCAAGATGCTCCTTGAGGATTCTAAAATATAAAGCAAAATGAAACAAAAAAACCCCACACAAACATACACACACATGAAAGAAAAAATTTTAGATGCATCTGATATGAAAAAACCTACAGCATTTGTGCTTCAAATTTGGTCATGGATTGATGCTATCTTAATTAAATTATATCATGCCCTTGTCTTCTTCACTTCTAATAAGGAAGCTTGTCTTTGTAGATGCTAATGAAGTTGCAGTTAATTATCTCACTTAGCAGGACAATCACACTGTCATAATAAAGAGGTGAGAGAGACCTTGAAGAAAAGTTTACAAATTGCTTTCCCTTTAAGAAGAAATATGATGTAAGGTGGGATGAGAAATTCTAATGTCTTAGGCTGGAGGACTAATTATCTATCAGGTTAATTTTAAAGAAAGGAGGGATAGAAAATTTCTGAGCTATTTTGACATTTCAGTTGAAACCTCTAGCCTGGCATTTTTTTTAAAGGTACAAATCAATTCCTATTTATAAAGAAATATGAAATTACAAAACCATAGACTAAATGTTCTGATGAACCATTTAATTCTGACATTTAAAATTCACGGTAGATGCTCACTAACCTCACTGTCAAGGATTTTAACAATCTTTTTAGGACAAATGGAAAACTTCCAAGTAGGGCTCCCTTGCCATGCTCACCAAGTTTCCACCTTTACTCTCCCACCCCTTTGGTAACTCATGCTTGCACAATACTTCCTCATGAAGAATTAAAGAAAAAAATACCTTTCTAGAACATTCCCTGAGCATCCACAAAAGTAGAGAGGGGTAAAGTTAGGAGGTTTATTGTCCTATAACCTTAGCATTTCAGAGTGTATGAGTATAAGATAATAGTGAAGTTTTAAACATGAAAAATGGCAGAGGAACATTTTAGTATGTATTGAAGAATTGCTCATCTGGGCATTTCAGCACCTGACTTCAATGTTATATTCCTGGGTATTTGTTGCCAGGAAGAAAATTCCGGTAGAAATAACCCTCTGTGACAGTTTTATAGGTTTTTATTTTCTATTGAAAACCTTTTTCTCTTATACATTTCCTCAAGTTTTAAAAGTCTTCACATTTAAGAAGAAGAATTTGGTTAAAGTGCTCAAATATACCCAAAAGAGGTAATCTTTAGATTAGAGAATGTTTACAAATGATCTGCATTTTGATTCACTTATAATTTATTAGTTAATATATTTGCTTATTTACATTATGAATAAAAATGAATACCTGTATATAGGTGTACTTTTAGTCATAACTGAATACCTCAATATTTAAAAGTAAGCAAAAAAAAGTTAATTATTTTTTAAAAAAGAAGAGGCATAAGCATTATGTCCTCAAAATAATTGTATTTTTATGATTATTTGCTATTATTCCACTATATTAATATTTAGACCTTAAAGTCAGCCTAAAAAAGGTAATAAAAGCAATTTTGTATTACCATTCCTATCAAGTGTTTTATAGTCTACACGATGCCTCGAATATGTAGAAACATATAAAAGGAAGTGACAGAGACGATGTTTGAATCCTGAAAAACATGATGTTGAATCCTAAAAACACTGTTAACACTTCATGTTTTTCCAGAAGATGGTATAGAAAAACCCAAACAAACTTTTTGGCCACCCAATATTTCCTCTCAACAAGTAAAAAAAAAAAAAAAGAGCTCTTATCAACCAAAGGTACAACATCGCATTTTCCATATTTGATGCTATTTTGGTAATCTCATATTCAGTTTATTCCTTAGTGGAAAATTCCTTTTCATTTCTCTTAAATTCTTTGCAAATGGCACTTGGGTTTTACAATTTCATAATTATTCCCTCAAGGATATTTTTCCTCCTTGCCATTAAATGTTGTAACATTTTTAGTATGATAGTAAAACACCCCCAACCCCCTTCTTTTTTAGCTCACTTTCTATTCACTAACACAGCAAATGTGAATCCTGACTGTACAAGTTAGAAGAGAAAAATTACTTTACCTAATATCACTTTCCCAAACTCGATTTTCATCCAGATCTTCAATAAACTTCTCTCCTTTCATCCAGTAAATTAAAGGACTGACATCTCCACTGTACCCAAAGAAAGCTCTGCAGGTGAGATTAGCTGAATCGCCTGTGGAGAGAAGTGATAGAAACATGTTGTAAAACTGTTGATACACTCTCATTTTAGGCAAACTGGCATGTAAAACTTAAACCACTTCATTGATTTAATGAAACATCTCTCTAAATCAATATTTTTCACATATTTTCTATCTGTCAAATTAACAGAATATGTGCTTTTGGCAGCTTGCTTAATGGAATGTGAATTACTTATCAGATTATGAAGAACACTGGTCAGTTATTCTATAGAACTTTACTTTCATTTAAGTTTGCCTGATGTTTCCACATGAATAGATTGAGGTTATGAATTATTGGGAAGGGTACTTTAGAGGTGTCTGACTCTTTGCCCCCCTACAGACTGTAGCCCACCAGGCTCCTCTGTCAATAGGATTCTCCAGGCAAGAATACTGGAGTGGGTTGCCATTCCCTTCTCCAGGGGATCTCCCCGACCCAGGGATCGAACCTGGGTCTGCATTGGCAGGTAGGTTTTTTACTACTGCGATATCAGACAAGTACATAATGTTGATAATATGAGATTTTATAAAGCAGTTAGAAGATGTTTCTTAGTCCTGAATGTGGGAAAGAGAAAGAGAACCAAGTCTTTTGATGGGAAAGAAATGGAACTACAAAATACAGGATTCCTTACAAATGTTACTAAAATATTTGTACTATATGAGGAATAGTATTTTAATTAAGGAAACCAGCACACATTCAGGTAAAAAAACACATTATTAAAATACAAATGGACAACACCTGAGAATAAATATTTGGGCTGTTTATAAAACATAAAATCAATAATACTACTGTGGAGATGAGTTTCTTCCAGTGTACTACTCAAGAGAGGCCACTGCAATGATGAATACAGACTGATTACTTAATAAGCTAAGTGGAAGTCCCTGACTGAAAAGTGGGAGTGTATTTAATGCCAACAGAAACTAAGGCATATTTCTGGACAAGTAACGTGATTTTGCAAACACCTGATTTCCTCAAGCCTCAGGCAGCATTAGAGAACTGAAATATTCCAGTACTATTATAGTTTTAAGTAGAGTACTATTATAGCCTCCAAGTAGAGTTGAAAATGTGGGATGGCAAAGAGACCTATAGGGACCTACTCAAGAATGCACTGGAGCAGGGGAACTCTTAAGGATACCTTAAGTAAGGCAAGTTTATCCATTTAATAAATTCCTGAGCATATTCTAGAGGACTTTAACAAATCTGTGACTTTAAGGAGAAGAGAAGGAGGTTCCTAAAGTCTAAGAGCTAAGCTAAGAACCTGAAACTGGGCTTATCAGTGTTTCTACCATATAAACCTAGAGAAAAGCATAATTCACTTACAGATGCACTCTTTGTAAGTCCTGGTATGGGTCAACTTATATGCAAACTTTATTCTCCAAGTTCTACAAGAAAATTTTTATTGGATAAAATTCATATTATTATCTTATGTCCATTGTGTAAGACTAGTTCATAACTGAATTCTTGCTCTTCTAATATTTTTAAGATGGCATGATACAGCCTTTCCTTTTATCTTATCCTACTTTATGTCTGAATGTCCTCCAAGTAAGTGATTCCTTAGAGACTTTGATTCTATGTGCAATAATCATTATTAGTGACCAGATAAGTCAAGTTCAAAAAATGTCTACAAACTTTTAAGAGGCAAAATGGAACTTTAAATAATCTCTTTTATTATTAATATTGATACCTAAATATTTTGTTAATATTTTAAGATGCAACCCCCCTCCCTGAAAGAATAATTTACCTTGCATAGTGAATAACTGAATGTCAATCTTACTGATTGGAAACCACAGATTTCTATACGAAATGTCAATCCAATGGTTCAGAACAATTTTTAAATCCAGTATTCTTTGCTTTTACATTTTTCTAAGAGCACTGGCTTTTATGTAACTCAACTACTTGTTACAGTGTCAAGGTAGTCATAAATTCAACAGTAAATCTCAAAATACTACATAGTGTGATGATTAATAGAATATGCCAAGAGAATGAGCATGTATTACAGAGTTCAAAAATTTACATGTCAATAATTTACACAATCTGTGTTTTAAGAGAACAAGATTTAGCTTTTAGGTAGGAGTTAATGACTGAAACTCATAAATAGAAATCTCCAGAAATTATCTAATTTTCCAATACAGTTTTACTAAATTTTGGGGATCAAAAATAATGATCATGTCACTAGCAACTCAGCCTGACATTCTTTAGCAGAGAAGTAAATTGAATCCCTCATTGGGAACTGGATTTTTCTCTCTTGTCACCCTCCTACCTTCCCAGATCAACTGATTTGCTATTATCTAATTCCTCCTTTTTCTCAACTATTGGCCTTGTGCCACCACACCTAGTAAATGGCTCCTGCACCCATGCAAGAAATGATTGGCTTTTTCAATCATCTTCGCTCACCTTGTCTTTGACTACTTATCATGCCTTGAGCTCCAGTATTGGGGGTATCCCAAGTGCTATGGGGATACCCGGAGGACCTCTACTCAGACCTGGGTTGGGCTTACTGTAGGTTAGAGAGTGGAATTCATGCAAAGAATAAAAGAAGGTGGAGGGAAAAATAGAAAAGCACTCCAGGTAGAGAGGAAAGAACATGAGTGACAGAATGTCAGGGAACTTTGGAGGAAGTCAGTAACTTCAGAGTTGCTGAAGCTAAACTACATGTAGTGGGTAGAGTTGGGGTGAGGATTTGGGGGAAAATCATGAGGCCAGAGCAGTGGCAGCCCTGATCTCCCATGAAGGCCATGTTGAAGATGTGGGAATTCCATTTAAGGGCAATTCTAAGTTGGGGAAAGGTTTCAGGTAGGAGATTGACATGGGTACACTTGCAGTCTAAAGAAATCACTCTTTTTGTATTTGCCAAACTGGGATTGGATCCAGGAGAACTGAGAAAGTTTGAGAATTTTATGATACTTCAGGACCATATAAGGAACCATCACTGCAATGAGAGGGTTATTTCCACATAATTTCTTCCTTCTTTTCTTACTTGTTTTTTGGCTGCACTACTTGGCACGTGGGATCTTTTTTCCCCAACCAGGAATCGAACCTCAGCCCCCTGCATTGAAGGCGCAGAGTCTTAACCACTGAACCATCAGGGAAGTCCTTCCTCATAGTTTCTTAAAAGGACAAAGTACAGGTTATAGCAGTGATGACAGATCACTGTGCTCAAAGCACAGATGACAAGGAAGCCTGATAAAGTAGGAAATACATTTTTAAAATTTTTATAATTTACCTGCATCACTGTGTGTGTGTAGGAGAGAGAGACAGACAAACAGTTGCCAGCTGCTTCTCAAAACAATCAGGAGAGAAAGTCAACTTGAGTAGAGATCTGTTCTCTGAAGTTGTTGCTGTTCAGTCGCTCAGTCATGTCAGACTCCTTGCGACTCTGTGGACTGCAGCATGCCAGGCCTCCATGTCCTTCACTATCTCCCCAAGTTTGCTCAAACTCATGTCCATTGGGATGATGATGCCATCCAACCATGTCACCCACTTCTCATCCTGCCCTCAATCTTTCTCAGCATCAGGGTCTTTTCCAAAGAATCAGCTCTTCACATCAGGTGAGCAAAGTATTGAAGCTTCAGCTTCAGCATCAGTCCTTCTAATGAATATTCAGGGTTAATTTCCTTTAGGATTGATTGGTTGGATCTCCTTGCTGTCCAAGGGACTCTCAAGAGTCTTCTCTGGCACTACAGTTTGAAAGGAACCATTCTTTGGTGCTCAGCCTTCTTTCTGATTCAACTCTCTCATGCATACATGACTACTGGAAAAACCATAGCTTTAACTATATGGACCTTTGTCAGCAAAGTGATGTCTCTGCTTTTTAAAATGATGTCTAGGGTTGTCATAGCTTTTCTTCCAAGGAGCAAGCATCTTTTAATTATATGGCTGCAGTCACTGTCCACAGTGATTTTGGAACTCCAAAAAAATAGTCTGTCACTTTCCATTTTTCCCCCATCTATTTGCCATGAAGTGATGGGACCAGATGCCATGAACTTAGTTTTTTGCATGTTGAGTTTTAAGTCAGCTTTTCACTCTCCTCTTTTACCTTCATCAAGAGGCTCTTTAGTTCCTCTTTGGTTTCTGCCATAAGGGTGGTGTCATATCTGAGGTTGCTGAAATTTCTCCTGGAAATCTTGATTCCAGCTTGAGCTTCATCCAGCTTGGTATCTTGCATGATGAACTCTGCATATAAGTTAAATAAGCCGGGTGACAATATACACCCTTGATGTACTCCTTTCCCAATTTTCAACCAGTGTGTTGTTCCATGTCCAGTTCTAACCTTTGTTTCTTGATCTGCATACAGGTTTTTCAAGAGGCAGGTCAGGTGGTCTGGTATTCCCATCTCTTTCAGAATTTTCCACAGTTTGTTGTGATCCACACAGTCAAAGGCTTTGGTATAGTCAATGAAGCAGATGTTTTTCTGGAATTCTCTTGCTTTTTTGATGATCCAACGGATGTTGGCAATTTGATCTCTGGTTCCTCTGCCTTTTCTAAATCCAGCTTGAACATCTGGAAGTTCTCAGTTCACGTACTATTGAAGCCTACCTTGAAGGTTATTTCACATTACCTTGCAGGCATGTGAAATGAGTGCAACTGTGTGGTAGTTTGAACATTCTTTGGCATTGCCCTTCTTTGGGATTGGAATGAAAACTGACATTTTCCAGTCCTGTGGCCACTGATGAGTTTTCCAAATTTGCTGGCATATTGAGTGAAGCACTTTCACAGCATCATCTTTTAGGATTTGAAATAGCTTAGCTGGAATTCCATCGCCTCCATTAGCTTTGTTCGTAGTAATGCTTCCTAAGGCCCACTTGACTTCACACTACAGAATGTATGGCTCTAGGTGAGTGATCACATCATCATGGTTACGTGGGTAATTAATACCATTTGGTACAGTTCTTCTGTGTATCTTTGCCACCTCTTCTTAATATCTTCTGCTTCTGTTCAGTTTGGTTCAGTTCAGTTGCTCAGTCATGTCTGACTCTTTGTGACCCCACGGACTGCTGTTAGTTTCATACAGTTTCTGTCCTTTATTGTGCTCATCTTTGCATGAAATTGTCCCTTGGTGTCCCTAATTTTCTTGAAGGGATTTTTTTGAATTGTTTCTCTTAATGATACCTATTTGTGTGTCTGAACAGAAGTTAATACTCCCGTTCTTATGCAAAGCTCTGTTTCTCAAGAAAGGACACTAGAAGCCCAGTGGAGTCAATCTTGAGAGAAGGGCAGGTGACATCAGGCTCACCTAAGACTCACCAACCACTTAAGTGTTGGTGAGGAAAGCTGAATCCATCTAGTATTTGGTTGGGCAAAAATTTCATTTTTTTTTTTTTAACAGCTTAAGGGAAACCCTAATGAACTTTTAGGCCAACCCAATACTTTTCATTTGGGAAATGGTGGCTAATCACATGAGCATCTGTTAGGAGCTGTGACCTCAGACCCTAAGTGTGTACTGCCTGTGTTTGAAGGCAGAAATAAATGAATATAATTCCTTCCTCTCGGGTTAAATAAAAAACAGGAGTGAATAGAATATGATGGGGCAGGGTGGGGCCCAGGGAGAGATGATGCACTTCTACTCAATAAGGGTAGATAGGAATTCATAAGTATAACTAGGAAAATTAGGAAAATATAATTAGCAAATTTTGTTTAGAAAGCTAATTAGGCAGTTAGGAAAGAGGAATTAGGAAAATAAAAATAATATGAGTGTGTTTGTACCTGGGGCTGATGAAGCAGGACATGCAGTTACATAATAGGATTTTAGCATCTGAATTTTATGAGTAGTTCATCCATGATATATTTCATATTCTCGTGCTTTTTATAAAATTGTGATTAATGGTTTAGAGTTCTTTTTAGACAATTTATTTATTATTATTTAAAAAAGTATTATTGGAGTATAATAGCTTTACAATGTTGTGTTAGTTTCTGCTGTACAACAATGTGAATCAGCTGTACATATACATATATCTCCTCCCTCTTGAGCCTCCTTCCACATTTTCATGCTTTTTAATATATTCTTTGCTTCAAACTCTCCTCACTTCCAGGTAGTAAATTCCTTCTCCTCCATTAAGTTCTATTTAAAATAGCACCTCTTACAAAAAACTGACTTGGCATTTCTAGGAATGGTTAGTCAACTCTGTCTCTTCTCTTCTCTTCCTCTTGGAACAGGTAGCTTCCCTGGTGGCTCAGTGGTAAAGAATCTGCCTGCCAAAGCAAGAGACACAGGAGATGCAGGTTCAATCCCTGGGTTGGGAAGATTCCCTGAAGAAGGAAATGGCAACCTACTCCAGTGTTCTTGCCTGGAAAATTCCATGGATAGAGGAGTCTGGCAGGCTACAGTCCACAGGGTTGCCAAAAGTCAGACATGACAGAGAACAGAGGAAAGGTTATTACTATTCTAACTCCTAACGCTACCATTAACCTTGTTCCTTCCAGCAAACTTCCGTAGCTTTCAGGTCAGAGGTTATTTTCTATACTCATATCTTCTACAATATCATTTAGTTTAGATGAATATGGCTTCAGATATTATATCTTTCTTTACTTAATCCAGTGAGTGTTGAATTCATTGTCAAAAAGCAAAAACTTACTCCTACTCCCCCCAAACCAGATTTTGACTCAGCAAGTGTGGAAGGTTCCAGGGATTTTAATTTTTAACGAGCACTCCTAGGTGCTTTTCATGCAAGTGGTTACAGTTAACTGTCTGGAACAATTTCTTTTTACCTTGGACTCTTTAAATTGGAGTTGGGACTGAGAAAAGCAACAAGATTGAAAAACGTTCCATCAGGGTCCTTAAGCAGGAGGCAAGGACAGGGTGGCTAGGAAAGAGGGTTTATAATGACAGTGGTAGGTAGAGAGGTAACTGGCATAGACAAGAAGTAGCTTGTACAACTGGGTCACTGATGAGCCAACCCAAGCTACAGAAATATGCCAGCTTTCCAAAGGGATGTAGGAAAAACATTTGTGTTCCAGTGGAAAACTACTCATTTTTCTACTTTACACCATTCTGAGTTACCAGATTTGAGCCCTTTCCCTGTCTTTGAGGTATTTTTCAACTCTTTGTACCTCTTTGTAGGTAACTGATACGGAAATGCTCTCATGTCTGGGGACTTCCCTGGTAGTCCAGTGGTTAAGACTTTACATTTCTACTGCAGGGGGCTTGGGTTCTAACCCTGGTCAGGGAATGGGCAGGGAACTAAGATTAGGCATGTTGCGAGGCCAAGAAAAGAAAGAAAAATCCATGAATGGAATAAAAATGAAAATAAAACATATCAATGTAAAAATTGTCTCATATCTGGTAGCCATTTGACTTAATTTCCCATCTGCTCCCCTAGCCTTGCTCTCCACCTCAACTCAGGGAAAAATCAATTTTGTCTCTACTTGGAATTTATCTCAGCATTCCTTTCTTCTGTTTTATAAACTATTTTGACTTTACTTTGAATTGATCGTAACATGTGTCTGCTCCCTTCCGATCATATAAGCAAAAATTCTTTTTACACTTTAACATGTATTCAGTTCAATATCTGTATGGAAGTCAAAATTGCACATTTTTTTCTGAAAATGATGTTAATAAGAATACAATATTAGACTCACTGCTGATTATTACCATTCATACAAGCCACACACGTGATATTCATATGTTCACAGTATGTCTCTGACATCTGTATAACTACTGAAAGATTTAAAAACACTCTCCTTATTCCTCTTTCTTTTTTCAAATAGAAGAATAAGCAATGTAATTCTATCTTTACTCTAAGTCCAAACTATTTAACTTGTTATCAAGAGAAACTATCCATCTTTTCTATCTTTTGCTCTCTAATTTGCTATAACATGCAATTTCTGATAAGGCAAGCCTAGCGTGAGATTTAGAGAGTCAAGCAACAAAGCTCTCCCTTATCCTCTTCTAAGTTAAAAAAAAACAAACAAACCTCCAGTCTGATCTCAGATACCCAAGTGATAACGTTAATACTATTTACTATACTTAATCTGAAATACATGAAATTAGCATTAGAATTCCACAGGTTATAGAAAAGAGTCACATTAATTTAATTTCCTCCTTGATTTTTTTTGTTTGTTTGTTTTCCTTCAAATAATAACAGAAAAATTTAAGCTATTGCCTCAGGAGTCACACACATCAAATATATCAGTCAGCCAAGGTTGGAGCCCTGAAGATAATGGCATTCTTGCGGTCTCAAGTTGATAGCTGTAAAAGCTTTAGTAAATTGCACTAAATGCTTCAGCTCAATCTTACCAGGTTCCGAAGGAAGCACTCTAAAATTGATCATAAAAAATAATTTGCTATCTAAAATGAGAACAATGTTTGTCATAGGGCAGGCTTTCAAGTAGGCCACAATGTGAGGGGGCCTTAGAGGAAAAATAATACATTTTCTCTTCAACCCACAGATCCCAATAAGCACTAGGGACACTTGTTATTTAGTGAGACCTTCTTCTAATTAGATATCATTTGGCCATTTCTAAAACTGCTGACAGCAGAGATTCTTTCTCCACTAGAGGACACTCTCTAACTTATTGAAAAAAAAAAAACAAAACTTTTTTTTTCAATTAAATGGAAAATTTCTTCCCTAATTAAAAGCATCAGCATCCAGAGATCTTACTAGTTGGAATTAATAAACAGTGAGCATTTTGTTCTTAAATAAGATGTTGAATAGTAGTGGGGGGGTTAATTTCATTTGCACCATTAATCATGGATATTAAAATTACTCTATGGTCACAGTAAAGATGAATGTTTTGCCAAAGCTCTTCCATTTAAGATAAAAGCAAAGTGGTTTACAAAATCTTGTGTCATTGGTTATACAGAATGGCTCTTCTTCCAGAAAGCTTTATTCTGAAATGAAGAATCTCTGTCTCTGCCTTTCTCTCTCTCTCTCTCACATACACACACACACAAAGCTCCCTTGGAAATTGTTCAAGACATTTTACCCAAATAAGTATTAGGACCTATGGCACGTAACAGTTGCCAGGATCTAACCACAGAGAGTTCTTTGAAAATCAGAGATTTAGCTAAGAATCCCAAAAGAGAAGAAAGAAATGGAAGAGATAGGTTATATTAAGCTCTGAATTGAGGATGTTATTCCTGCAGGATGTAACAACGTCTGCTCAAATTTCAAGGGAACAAAATTATAGAAAAACAAGACATGCACTTTTAAATTTGCTAACCATAATTCTGCTGTAGTGTCAGATTTCCTTATGAAAATGCATTTTATACTATCTTACAACATATTTCTGTCGATTTGAAGAACAAAACAAGTTATCTGGCTGGTCAGTAAATTGCAAGGGGATTTAAGCAACCACAAATAACTTGGAGGTAAATGAGTTCATGTACATACACAGTAACGTTAAAAATTCTCCAAAGCCAGGCTTCAACAGTATGAGAACCATGAACTTCCAGATGTTCAAGCTGGATTTTAAAAAGTTCAAATTGTCAACATCGCTTGGATCATCAAAAAAGCAAGAGAGTTCCAGAAAAACATCTACTTCTGCTTTATTGACTATGCCAAAGCCTTTGACTGTGTGGATCACAACAAACTGGAAAATTCTGAAAGTGATGGGAATACCAGACTACCTGACCTGCCTCTTGAGAAATCTGTATGCAGGTCAAGAAGCAACAGTTAGAACTAGACATGGAACAACAGACTGATTCCAAATAGGGAAAGGAGTACATCAAGTGTGTATACTGTCACCCTGTTTATTTAACTTATATGCAGAGTACACATGGAGAAGGAAATGGCAACCCACTCCAATATTCATTCCTGGGGAATCCCATGGACAAAGGAGCCTGGTGGGCTACAGTCCATGGGGTTGCAAAGAGTCGGACATGACTGAGTGACTAACACACACACATCATGAGAAACGCTGGGCAGGATGAAATGCAAGCTGAAATCAAGATTGCTGGGAGAAATATCAATAACCTCTGATATGCAGATGACACCACCCTTACGGCAGAAAGCAAAGAAGAACTAAAGAGCCTCGTGATGAAAGTGAAAAAGGAGAGTGAAAAAACTGGCTTAAAACCCAACATTCAGAAAACGAAGATCATGGCATCTGGTCCCATCACTTTATGGCAAATAGATGGGGAAACAATGGAAACAGTGAGAGATTTTTTTTTTTTTTTTGGCTCCAACATCACTGCAGATGGTGACTACAGCCATGAAATTAAAAGATGCTTGCTCCTTGGAAGAAAAGCTATGACCAAACTAGACAACATATTAAAAAGCAGAGACATTACTTTGCCAACAAAGGTCCGTCTAGTGAAAAATATGGTTTTTCCAGTAGTCATGTATGGATGTGAGAGATGGCCTATAAAGAAAGCTGAGTGCTGAAGAATTGATGCTTTTGAACTGTGGTGTTGGAGAAGACTCTTGAGAGTCACTTGGACTGCAAGGAGAGCCAACCAGTCCATCCTAAAGGAAATCTACCTTGAATATTCATTGGACGGACTGATGCTGAAGCTGAAACTCCAATACTTTGGCCACCTGATATGAAGAACTGACTCATTTGAAAAGACCCTGATGCTGGAAAAGATTGAAGGCAGGAGGAGAAGGGTTTGACAGAGGATGAGATGGTTGGATGGCATCACCGACTCAATGGACATGAGTTTGAGTAAACACCGGGAGTTGGTGGTGGACAGGGAGGCCTGGCGTGCTGCAGTCCATGGGGTCGCAAAAATTCGGACACGACTGAGAGACTGAACTGAACATACACAGTACCCCTGGTGAGTGAGTGCTCACAAGTTGTTAGCAATTATTACTATTACTACTGCTATCATTACACTGTGACTTAAACTTTTCTATAAGTGATGACTTGTAGTTCAAGCATCGAATTAGGCCAAACTACGCCCTTCAGGAGCTGGGGGTTGCATAGTGGAATTTGAATGAATTATTGGGATTTTTCCCACATCAACTAGAGAAAGGCAGGCAGTGGCCGAGCCTCTCCAGAATGGAGAGGAAATCTTGGGCATTTGAGAGGAAAGGGTGAACAAAATGGTAACATTATTACTGTAATGTTTTTAGATAGCTCAAAGATTCTTGCAAGGACTTGTATGGTAGCTCATGAGGGCTGCTTTCTAGATGAATGATCCAAAAGTTTCTCGCATGATAGGGGAGCCACATTTGTCATCCCCAAATGTCTCTTTGGCCTGTGGATTATCTCAAGCTGAAATCAAGGCCTGATAGACTCAGCAAGAAACCCTGACTTCCCCCCTAACTGTCTAAAAGAATTTAGATAGAGGGCCTGTTCCTGGAATAGAGCTATCACCAGAAATATATGCAATGGGCGAGGTGTGGTGGTGGGGATTTTAGGAAGCACCTGGAGATTAGAGTCCACTCTGCATTCCATGGTCTCTGCCTGGAGCAGCAAACATTTGTTTACAAAACCTTTCTTTTTCTATTTCCATATGAATTGCCTTCTTCCTCTTTCAAGTCCCAAACCAGTACCTCCAATATCCTCTTTTGTCTTTAGCTGAAGATGGTATTTAAGGTGATGGTTTTGTCCATTTTGGTGAGTTACTGTTTTCTTGGGTCTCTCCCGAGTATACATGTCATTATACTTTTGTTTGATTTTCTCCTGCTGAACTGTCTCTTGTCAATTTAATTCTTAGACCAGCCAGAAGAAACTAAAAGGGTAGAAGGCAATTTCTCCCTTCCTAGAAACATCTAGAACAATTAATGTTGTTGAAGAGGAGTGACACATCAGGAATCAGCAAATATCTGGTGCCACCTGATTCCTTCATCCTTGGGAGGTGTGATGTTGTACCTGAGTGTTGAGAAAATGGGAATTATGATTATTATTTTGATTGTATAGCATGTGGGATCTTAGTTCTCTGACCAGGGATGGAACCTATGCCCACTGCAGTGGAAGTGCAGAGTCTTAAGCAGTGGACCTCCAGGGAAGTCCTGAAAATGGGTATTATATAACAGAAATAGGAAACTGATAACTCCTCAGTGGACAACATTTAATTGCCAAGGAATGGATTTGCTCCAAAAGGTTATTCAGAAACTCTTGGTGATGATGTACGGGAAGAACGATTTGGGGGAATTTTTTTGAGTCAACACATGTGTAAAATTCACCAGCTTAGCCATTTTTAAATGCAACAGGGAAGTAGGGCCATTTTTGCTCATCAGTTGAAAAAAGTAGATGGGAAAAGAGACTTATGGTTTGCTTTCTGCCAAAGACATCAGAACCACTTATAATTTTATTCAATTCTAAAATTGTTTTGAGTCATCCACAAAGTAGGCTTTTTTTGGTAATGCAGACATTTTTAGTTTTTTTTGTTGTCAAGGCCTTAACTAATCTCAACTCTCTGTGATAGCATCTTGAGAAGACATCTCCTTTATTTTTGCTCCATTAATTACATAGCCACGGTACTAAATTTCTCATCAATTTTTTTTTTTAAACTCTTGTGGTGGTTTCTCATCTTCTGGAGATTCACATTTTTAAAACAAATTATTCCATTTTCAGCCTCCAGGGATATTTAAATCAGTCATTAAAATACAAAGAGAAAGCATTTGTCTGTGGCCAGCAAATTCGGTAGACTTTAGTTTCAAAAGCAACTGAAGCAAGAAAGAAAATAACAGAGGTAGAGGAAAAGCAGGAATAGGAAGAGGAGGAATGAGAAGAAAAGGAAAATGAAACGAGGAGGAAAGGAAGGCGTATTAGTGGTGGTGGTGAAGAGTATTGTCCCCAACAGCTTATGCAAGTGTAAGTGTTACACTGAAGTTGCCATGTTCTTGAGTAGACCCTGTCCTGAAAATGCTGCCAACTTTTTTGTGCTTAGTCTGTCTTCTCCAACCCCCAACTGATATCTATTGAGGCAGAGATCAATAAATGCCTCTCAATGTCTATTATCCTTCTTCCTTTGAGTAATATAACCCCCCAAATTTTAGTTGGACACACAGCTACCAAGCTACAGACGATATTTCCTAGTTTCTTTTCCAGGTAGATGTGGCCAAATGACAGAGATCAGGCCAATGAGATGTGTGAATAAGCGACGTATACAATTTCGCATTCATCTCCTTTATGATGAAGCCTCGGCCCTGGACTTTCTTTCTCCCTTTTTCCTGTAGGCTGGAAAGCAGATGTGCCAGTGAACTGGTTTCTGTCATATAGATGAAGACAAAAATGGTAGAGCAATAAAGATGCAATGGACCTGGGTCCCTGAATGACATCATGAAACAGAATCATCCACCAGTTTTAACTTCTCTATATTGGTCTATTTGGTGAGAGAAATATACATCTAGTTTGCTAAAGACATTGTATTTTGGGGTACCTTGTTATCCAATACCTCTAGACAGGATTTTTAAAAAAATCTTCTCTCCCAGGCTGCAGTGTGGCAGGATAATATTCATGCCACTATACCAAATAATTGAATCTACTTAGTGATATAGACAAGAACCACATTTACCTCCTGCTAATCCTCTGATAATTTCCCACAATACCTATATACAAAATACAGAAACAGAAAACTACAAATGCTCTTTTTGCGGAAGAAAGTATGACATTAGAAATGAGTCTCCTTTTAAGAAAGAATGTAGCTTTAACTGGAGGAAAACTATAAGGAGTTTACTTAGGTTTTGGTTTACTTAAGGGTAATATAGTCAATTGGCTTCCCTGGTGGCTCACTGATAAAGGATCCACCTGCTAGTGCAGGAGATGCAGGTTCGATCCCTGGGATGGGAAGATCCCCTGGAGGAAGGCATGGTAACCCACTCCAGTATTCTTGCCTGGAGAATTACATGGATAGAGGAGCCTGGCAGGGTACAGTCCATGGGGTCGCAAAAGAGTCGGACATGATTGAGTGACTAAACAACAACAGTAATACAGTCAATAGCATCTGTTCTGTTTTTGCTGTTGTGTTTCTTTTGGTTTGGGGTTTTTTGAGGGGCCACACAGCATGTGGGATCTTAGTTTCCTGACCAGGATCAAACCCACAGCCCTTGCAGTGGAAGGGCAGAGTCTTAACCACTGGACTGCCAGGGAAGTCCCAGTAGCATCTGCTCTAAAACACATATAATACCTTGTGATTTAAAAAGGGTGTTTTGTTTCGTTGCTTCTTAAATGGACTGACTGCACTAAAATAAAAGGTCCAATTCCAGTTACATTTCGCTGTAGCTGCATTTTAATGAAACACACTTCTCTAAGTTTCCTAAAACTCAGGGTCTTAAGAGATAATTTGGATAGGCATAAAGCCTGCTTTTCTTATCTTTTAAAAAATATAAGCCATAATCCTTAGGTTTATGTGGCTTTCAAAGTTAACGAAATATTCTCCAGGAAGTTTTATAAGCTTTTAAAACATGGCTAGTGTAGGACAAAATGATAGCTCAGGCATGATGTTTATTTAAAATGTAAATGAACATTCAGTGAACTCACAGCTTTGTGTTTTCCTGGTTCCTGCCTAGAAGGGCTATTGTTGGTCAGCGTTATGTTAAAAGTACTCAGTGTAACTGCTGGTGTTTCATATAATGCTTTGTGTGCTTGTCTCTCCTCCACAGTGGTTTAGTAAAATGCTTCTGACAGCTTCTGAGCCTAAACTATACTATGAAGCTTGGTTTCTTGGTTCACATTTGATTGAAGGAGAAATGATAGCAGTTTGAACAACTGAAGTACAAAATGGGAGGGAAGTTTTTGTGCTGAGTTAATCAGGAAAAGTTTCAGAAGTTGATAGCATTCATATTTTCAGTACTTTAAAGAAATTCACTGTTATTTTCATTTCCAACCTGCAAAACAGCTATTTCTTTCAGTTCTTTTCATTCTTGAAAAAGACATGTTATTCTCTTTGGAATCGGTATCTCCCTTCTCAATCTATTCTACCATTAGTGTCTTTAAAATCCGTTGAAAGCAACCCTGCTATTCTCACTTTCACGCCTCTTTCCTGATCTCAGAACCTCAGGTTCAAGGAGATATTTTCCCCCCATGCTTAAAAGTGTTTTTATTGTCTCTCAACCTGCAATTTCTTCTGAAGCTGTGGTGTTATTATTTTTTTTTTCCTTCCTTTTGGGGTTCCCAATCCACTTTCTATAACTCAATTCTCCCTCATGGGGTTATCTTTACTTTTGGCCTTTTTAGCAAAAACCAACATCTTATTAAAACTCACACATACCCCAATACCAGACCAGACTGGTTGCTTTTCTGTAAGTTATTGGGAGGTTTTCCATGTGATTTTTAATCACAACTGCCTTATGCAAGGCTTATGAGATGCTGATCCAGAAGTTTTATAACCGTCAAGATGTTTTCAATAAAAGAGACTATAATGTAGCATCTGAGACGTGTCAGCATCTAATAAAGGTTATCGCTTGAGAATATCTTTAAACTTTTTTACCTACAGAAGGTATATGATTTTCTGAAGTCTATTTTTGTGCCTATTACTATTATTCTGTGATTTTTAATTTATGTTCTAATATCGGCAACTCTCTAGGTGAAAAGTTATAGAAGTAAATGAAAATGATGGAATCTTCTTGTCTTTAGAAAAATGACCACTTGTATCATTGAAGACAGATGAATGCTTCCTCCACATATTTCTGGAATCATTCACGTGACTGTTGTTCTATCTGTAGTTACATTAATAAGCTGTTTTTTACCCCATAACACTTGAATCTCAAGTGGGAACGCCCTTAAATACCCCTAATCAATATAGGTAAAACAGAGCAATTACTTCCAAATATTTTCCAGGAAACCCTGGTTACTTTTACACTGCCCAAGATAGAGGAAAAAAATAAAGTCATTTGTTCATATCTGGATAATATTTTATAACATGAATTCCTTGGTGCTAGCTGTTGGAATATGCTGTATTGAAAAGTTAATGGCAAGTTTTGCTAATAGGATGTGCTTTCTGAATCAAATAGCATCTTGAGTTAATCAAAATACTCATTGATCTGATTAACTTGATCAATCTGATACTTTAATTTGCCATGACCATGCCCATCACACAGTAAAACAACATAATTATAGCAAAAATTAAGACAAAATTAATAAAGCTATTAAACCCAACCAGATTCTTGTGAGCAGAAAATTGCAGTGCTAAAACATTACTTAATTAGTATTTTTTTCTAGCACTACTTAGTCCAAAGATATGCTGCTTGACTTATTCATTTGAAGTAAGAGAAACATGCTTAAGATTCCACAGAGGAAGCTTTAAAGCATTTTGGCATAGCTTGGTTACTTCTTTCTTGTTTTCTTCGCCTTTATTTTTCAAATTTTATATAATGTAGAAATAACGCTTTTATAATTCAGGAAAAAAATTAACAATAGCATTAACACATCATCATACATTCTACTTCAAGGTAGCAGAGCAGACCATGCACCATCTTCTTCTTCTAACTTTTCTCCAACAGTTTACAGTCATAGAAGGCTCTTGAAAAAAGAACTCTCCCTCAATCTAGATCTGCTCTGTGACTCAAAATATGCTGAGAAAAGTACAGCTGTAAAGACTATAGATTAGTGATACTCCTTGGGATCACAGCATCACCATATGTATTAGAGAAGACATCTTTCAGGCTTCCCTGGTGGCATAGTTGTTAAGAATCCATCTACCAATGTAGGGGACACAGGCTCAATCCCTGGTCTGGAAAGATACCACCTGCTGTGGAACAACTAAGCCAGAGTCCCAACTACTGAAGCCTACATGCTTAGAGCCCATGCTCTGAAACAAGTGAAACCACCACAGCAAGAAGCCTGTACACCACAATGAAGGGTAGCCCCCGCTCATCACTAGAGAGGGAAAGCCCACACAGCAATGAAGACACAGTGCAGCTAAAAATAAATTAATTAATTAATAGAGGAGACATCTTTCTCATCCATAGTTAGGGACTATGGGTTTTTCCAACACAGGTAAAATTTTAAAGTCAGCTTTGTTGAAAGTGTGTTCATTTTTAGGCTAGCTCTCCTCTTTTCATCATCTTACTCCAAAAACGGGTTTGGTACAGTATGAAAGAAACCCTTTCACTTAAGAGTTTTTTTTTCTTTCCCCCAACAATATAAGGTTATAACCTGTAGCAACACTTGTTCTTCTTAGAGAGCCAAACAAGAGGTGTGAACAGTATTTATGCTTTTTACTTTATTAAGGCAAGCACTGTCACTTCACTTTGTTCAATTACTTTCTAAAAATTTTCAGAGAGCCTCTATTCTCACTGTAACAATCAAGACTATTCATCTTAGAAAAATATGGCCTGAAGAAAAGTGGAAAGTAGACATATTTCCTTTCAATATTAGGAATGGTTATTTGGGATGGGAGAGAGAGAAAGGCAAATTGAATATTTGCATACATACAGGCAAATAGTGCCGTTGGAACAGTTGTGATGATAAATAAGCTGATTTTTTTTTTATCCTATCCTCTAATTTCTACATTACTTCCTTCACTGATCCTCTGAGTGCCAGTTTGTTCATGAAATACAATGATTACCAGACCCCTCACCCTGGCACCCACCATGGACGGCCACCTTTGAGACTGCACATTGTGACAGCTTTGTAATGAATCATCTGACTTGACTAGGCTGAATTGCATTTCCCAGAATTCCATTGTCTTGTATGTGGCCAGTTAGGGTAGGCTACAAGAGAGATTCTCTCACACTAGTGGAAGGATGGAAAAGAGGGAGCAGCCATTTTGGAGTGTGAGTGTGTATGTGTGTCTGACCATGTGTACATTGTTACTGATGAGTTGATGTGCCTCACTGACATGAAGTAGCAGTTGGACTTGAAATTGCTCTTTTCCCCTGGGTCTTCTACCAGTGTCTCTGACTAAAGGGCCCTGGATCATTCTCTTTGGTAAGCTCAGAGGCAACAGGAGCTTGGTATGGGTTTCAATCAATCTGAGGGGATTTCAAGCCTGCTCATTCTCTCCCCACTTGATGGCTTGCCTATGGACTGCAATTCCAGCTTGTGCTCATTGGGTTCTATCTCACTTATTATCTGACTCTTCCTGACTTCCTACCTGTGAACTTCAGGCTTCAGCATGAGATGCAGAGACAGCCATGTGAAGATTTCTTAATTAACCCTCCCCACACAAAAGTAAATTTATATGTATAAACATGTTGTTTTAGTTGCTAAATCATGTCAGACTCTTTTGAAAACCCATGAACTGAAACTCTCCAGGCTCCTCTGTCCATGGGATTTCCCAGGCAAGAATACTGGAGTGGGTTGCCATTTCCTTCTCCAGGGGATCTTCCCAATCCAGGTATTGAGCCTGTCTCCTGCATTGGCAGGTGTTCTTTTCCGCTGAGCCACCAGGGAAGTTTTTATAAACATATACATGTATGTATACATTTTCTATGTTGGCTGTTTCGCCCTTTAACGCTCTTCACATGCTTTTCACGCATGGATGGGTTCATATAGATCAATGAACTAAATGTCTTTACCACCCACATTTTACTGATCTCCAAATTTAAGTCTTTGGCTAGGACTTTTCTCTTGCATGCACATCCTCACTTGGATCTCCCAGGAGCCTCTCACACTCATCATGTCAGCAATTTAGCTTGCCACATTTCTCCCTAAACTGTTCATGCTTCTGACCTCCCTATTTTGGTGAACACTACCTAGGACGCAGGAGGCATTCAATAAATGCTTATTGGCAAGTTAATGAATAAATATGCTCAGAAAATAAATTTTTCTTCTATTAGATGCTGAGAGTGAGTAATAGCAGCCTAATTCACACCACTAGATCTTATTCAAATTAAGTGAAAGGGACATTTCAATGAACAAGACTCATCCTAATAACCTCTAATATTTTCTTCCAAGTAGGTTTTTCTTGGTCTACAGATAATCTAAAGAACTGATGAAAGATAGAGGCTGTACCCCCACCATGAAAATATTTAGTGTGCTTACATATTTAAGGCCCACTGAAATTCATTCATAGGCCCAGTAATCCTGGGTTAAGAATCTGTGATCTGGTTAAAAAATGATACTAGAAAAAGAAAAAAAAATGATACTAGAAAATGTTAATTTATATATGAGCTACAATCTCACAGGAAGATGTTAGGGGATTTGTGCTGCTTTCAGGTATCTTTTTTGTCTATTTGAATTATAGAAATGAAACTATAGAGTTGCTTGTCAAAACAAACTTGATTGTCCTACTGGGAGTTTGAAAAGCAGTAATAAACTGGTGATTTATTTGATGACAGTAAGTAGTAAAAGTCTTAAACAGAATAAGCTATTCTCTTTAAGATATGAAGATACCGTATGTGAGATTTTATTGTCATAATGTTTAGATGGAATTTAATAAATAAATTTTAAAATTGTTTTCATGTGCTAAAAACGTGAAAATCACCTATTCTATACTAAAAACAGTGGTCACATCACATTTTTCCTCCAGTTAATATATTTATCATTTATCTTTAGGAAAATGAAATAATTGTACAAACATTAGAATATGAATAGATTTACCAACCACCTTTTAGGAAAGAAAGAATGAATTTTTTTCAAAAAACAGCCACTTCCCTCAGAATGTCCTTATTTTGAAAACAAAATGCAGGCCCATAGTAGAGAATAATGTGAAATAAAAGACAAATACAGTCACAATAGAATATCAATGAAATATTATCACAGTAGTTCAAAATATATAAGACTAGAGATTTGACATTGAATTCACTGTGGTTATGGTTTCTGCTAAGTTCCTGAGTAGGTCAGGCCACTGGGACAGTATTCACAACCTCTTTTTTAGATGTCTGTCTGTCAACAAATTAACACCTAGGTTGATGCATTAATGAGCAATTAATTGGTTGGCAGAGGCATATGGATGGGGATTACAGAAGGGAATCCCTCTGGCTGTGTCTATTCATGGAAAGGAAGATGTGAAATCAGAAAGGAGGAATCTTCAGAAATTTGTCACTCAAGATTGCAAACTTAGTGTCCCTGGATACATTAAAAATGCTGTAATATTTTCCTCAAATATTCTCTCTTTGCCTTCTTCAGCATAAATAATGGAACTTTCCTTAAATATGTATTGTATCAGTTTATGTATATATATACATATATATAATATATACATTTATATATATATATAAATGAATTTTAGGTAAAGTGTGGGGGGTATGTGACCTGTCACCCTAAAGGAGAAACTGATATCTTAAATGTTAAGATGACTTAAGGCAATGATGCATGGTGATTCCAGTTAACAGTTCATCCCCTATAAAAAGGCACATCAGATTCTCTGAAAATACTCTATATAGGCTGAATAAAGCAGAAACACGGGACTGATGAATCTATTTGCAGGGAAAGGAAGGGAGATGCAGATGTAGAGAACGGACTTGTGGACACAGCAGTTGAAGGAGAGAGTGGGATGAATGGAGAAAGTAACACTGACATATATACACTATCATGTATAAAACAGACAGCTGGTGAGAAGTTGCTATATAATACAGGGAACCCAGTCTGGTGCTCTGTGATGACCTCTAGGGGTGGGGTGCAGGGAAGGGAGGGAGGCACAAGAAGGAGCTGATATATGTATAATTACCGCTGAATTGTGTTGTATAGCAGAAATCAACACAACATTGCAGTTTTCCTCCAATTAAAAAATAAACTAAAAAAGATAAAAAAGGAAAAGAAAATATACTATGGAGGCTGAAAAAAGCAGATCTCCAGGCTGATTTTGGTGCTCTGGTCACCAATGTACAATCCTTGTTCTAAAGTATAAATGTAGTAGTTGGAAGCCAGGCCCCTGAGTCAGCTAAATCAAAATCCAAAGAGGACTCTATTATTCCTTGATCTTAAGCAAGTTATGTCATTCAACCTCTCAAATATCTTAACTTTCTCATTTGCAAGACTGAGTATAAAAATATTGAACTCCTAGGTTTATTATGAGGATTAAATGTATGAACAAGTTAAATGAAGCACTAGCATGTTGTAAATTAGGACAGAAAATAATAGCTCAATAAATGGTGGGTGTTAATACTAGCAAAAATAATGATACACAGTCCTAACAAATACAGTGCTTACTAGGTACTGTATTGAATAGTATCTCTTGATAAAATGGAATTAGTCTTCTGCTAACAAGAGTCCACGTAATTTTCATATCATCACATTATTGTTCCACACATCCAATGCTTCCAGGCTTTTTGGATTTAATAGATTGTCTTGTTTCCCTTCGTTCTGTATTAGTCTCCAAAAGCATTGCTGAACTCAAGGTTAACCTATCCAAAGAGTGAAAGAGCAAGTGCTGTTCACCAAAGTGAAGGCTCTCTACTGCTTTGCCTTGTTCTGATGAATTTCATCTTGAAACACACCCTTTCTTTCCATCCTCTTTGCTCAAGTTTTTTTCCATCTCTAATCTCACTTCAACTTGCTATCTTCTCTATCATTCTATGGCTGTCTTGTAGAACTCAGGTTTGATCCAGCCCATTCCAAAAAACTTTCTCATAAATTTCTCATCATTTTCACCCATCATCTTCCCAAGTGGCCATACAAGCCCTTGCTAATATCCTCCAGATACCGTCTAAATTCAACCCATTTCTTCAAGTTCATTACATCTTTTTTTTATCTCCTTGTCTCTTTACCAGATTGTAAACTTATATGAAAGCAAGAGTTGCATTTAAATAAAAATTTATGAACTGTACACCCTCTTATTTGAGCTCCAAGGACTCCCGGGACATCATTAGTGACAGTGTAAAAGTTTCAGAGATTAAATCCATAAGGAAATACAAGAGCTTTTTCCTTGTCCTAAGAGGATTCACAAACAAATAAGCAAACAAGATAACAAACAAAAAGCCTTCAATGCCAGAGAACCAGAAAATGCTGTCCTATTCTTAGGAACTACTTACAGTAACACATTCTTGTCAATACTGAAAAAGTAACTGTATACTAAGGTAGGTAAATTATAAGCTAAATCTAGGCAGCTATATCAAATCACACTTGAGTGAGAAAATAAAATGTGATATGTAATCAAAGCCATGATACTATATTTAACACTTTCAGAACCTATGAGCAACTATACCTAGATTAGTGCAAAGACTCATAACTGCCCAATGGACTCTTTCCCTGCATTATGTTTTAAATCTGTTTGAATTTGAATGAGTACGAATGAGGTAGGTGTGTGTGTGTGTGTGTGCATGCTGCAAACAAAATAAAGGACTTCCAATGACTATGAAGGGAAGTGTTAGTCGCTCAGTCGTGTCTGACTCTTTTTGACACTACATACTGTATCACCTGTCCATGGGATTCTCCAGGCAGGAATACTGGAGTGGCCTACTCAAGGAGATCTTCCTGATCCAGGGATTAAACCTGTGTCTTTTGACTCTCCTCTATTGGCGGATGGGTTCATACCACCACCGCCACCTGGGAAGGCCCATGAGGTATGTGTAAAATTACTTACTAAAGGCTTTCTATGTCTAGCAAACTCATCGAAATGGTATTAATAGTCACATAAAATTAATGAGGGCTTCCCTTGTAGCTCAGTTGGTAAAGAATCTGCCTGCAGTGCAGGAGACCCGGGTTCAATCCCTGGGTTAGGAAGATCCCCTGGAGAAGGAAATGGCAACCCACTCCAGGATCCTTGCCTGGAAAATCTCTTGGATAGAGGAGCCTGGTAGGCTGCAGTCCATGGGGTCACAAAGAGTCGGCCACGACTGAGTGACTAACATTTACTTACTTAAAATTAATGAAAAATTTTCCAAATGTCCACTGGCTACAAGTTAAAGTTTTTAAGATACATTACACTGGTATTTGACTCATCTCCTTTCTGCTTAAAAAAAAATCATATGCTTCTATGTAAACTGAGGAGGATTTTCATAGATGTTGCAACTTACATTATAAATCAAACCATCACACTCATTCCTCTTAAGTGAAGATTTTCATTTTCACATTGGCCTCCTATTCATTCCTAAGAGTGTGTATCTTTATCTTTTGGGTAAGTCATAGGGAATACAAGCCTATTCTTAAAATCTACACGAATATAACAATGTCCATCAGTGACATCACCAACACATCCATCTAAATGAGACTTCTTACAGGAGGTTCAAAGAATCCTGAGACTCACAGCTTGTGAGGACTAAAGTTTAGTTTGGACTAAAAAGCCTTTCAGTGGCTATTAATGGAGACAACTCCTCAGTCTCTGCTCATGGTCATTTGGGAAAGTATCACTAGGACTCTTATCCTGAATCAAGCAAGTGTGGAAGCCTAGACTTTTCTCAGGGAGCAGAGGAACAGAGGGAAATCTGACCTAAAGAAAAGGCTTGACTGTTATTCTACTGGTGTAAAGTGAAAGTGTTAGTCACTCAGTGGTATCTCACTCTTTGCGGCCCTATGGACTGGAGCCTGTCAGGCTCCTTTGGCAGGCTCCTCTGTCCATGGGATTCTCCAAGTTGGAGTGGGTTGACATTCTCTTCTCCAGGGGTTTTTATATTGGTACTGGTATTTTTTATACTATTTTTAACAAGTTGATTTGAATAGTTCATAAAAAAGTAACTGGGAGTGAAAGAAAGAGAAAGCAGCTTATGTATAATGGTTATACACAATGGAACATAGGAACCCCTTTGTCAAGAGGAGGAGGCTAGCGTTGATGCAGCCCTCATGGTGCTCTAGTACACAGGACTCAGGGGAGTGAACCAAGAGAAGAGATTTCAATCCTGGCTGTGTATCACTGTAGCCCAGAAACCAATGAACTATTTATTTAATAAGCTTTCATAATGACTCAGGTGCATAGCAGATTTTGGAACCTCTGGGTTTTTATCTGCTGTGACAGAAATGAACCAATCTGAAATACTAGAGGCAGTGGATGGGGCCTTCAGAGTGTGTGCAATGCCCAGCAATTGCACATGCCACAGTGCAATTCCCAGCTGGAACCTGAGTTGTCTTGTGTGGATCAGAGTAACTACGAAGGTTTGAAGATTCACATGCCTAGAAATGGTGTTCAAGGAAAGCCTCCAAGACTAGCAGGTAGATCTGATTAAAGGGTGGGCAGAATTTATGAGAAAACTATGGATTGGAACCCTGGGGTGGCTAAAATCAGGTAAAGTTGGGATAACTGGATGAGCCTTGATTTCTCAGTGGTAGGAGTTGCTAAATAGTACAATAAAGTCTAATGATCTGTATTTTGGAAAGCAGACATTTTCTCTGGAGACTATCGAAACATAATTAGCATAATTAGGATAAAATCATCATCTTTTTCTGGGGGCAGAACGAATTTGGTGGAGGGCTTTCCTGGTGGTTCAGTGGTAAAGAATCCACCTGCTAATACAGGAAACGCAGGTTTCATCCCTGGGTTGGGAAGATCCTCTGGAAAAGGATATAGCAACCACTCCAGTATTTTTGTCTGGGAAACCCACGGACAGAGGAGGAGGGAGGGCTACAATCCCTGGGGTCACAAAGAGTCAGACACGACTGAGCAACAAAATAACAACAGTTCAGTTCAGTTGCTCAGTTCTGTCTGACTCTTTGCGACCCCATGGACTGCAGCACGCCAGGCCTCCCTGTCCATCACCAGTTCCCAGAGTTTACTCAAATTCATGCCCATTGAGTCAGTGATGCCATCCAACCGATTCATCCTCTGTTGGCCCCTTCTCCTCCTGCCCTCAATCTTTGCTAGCATCAGGGTCTTTTCAAATGAGTCAGATCTTTGCATCAGGTGGCCAAAGTATTGGCGTTTCAGCTTCAGTACCAGTCCTTCCAATGAATATTCAGGACTGATTTCCTTTAGATGGACTGGCTGGATTTCCTTGCTATCCAAGTGACTCTCAAGAGTCATCTACAAAACCATAGTTCAAAAGCATCAATTGTTTGGCGCTCAGCTTTCTTTATAGTCCAACTTTCAAATCCATACATGACTATTGGAAAAACCATAGTCTTGACTAGACGGACCTTTGTTGGCAAAGTAATGTCTTTGCTTTTTAATATGTTGTCTAGGTTGGTCATAGCTTTTCTTTCAAGGGGCAAGCGTCTTTTAATTTCATGGCTGCAATCATCATCTGCAGTGATTTTGGAGTCCCCCAAAATAAAGTCTGCCACTGTTTCAACTGTTTCTCCATCCATCTGCCATGAAGTGATGGGACCGGATGCCATGATCTTTGATTTCTGAATGTTGAGCTTTAAGCCAACTTTTTCACTCTCCTCTTTCACCTTCATCAAGAGGCTCTTTAGTTCTTCTCTTTTTGCCATAAGGGTGGTGTCATCTGCATATCTTAGGTTATTGATATTTCTCCCGGCAATCTTGATTCCAGCTTCAGCTTCCTCCAGCCCAGCGTTCCTCATGTTGTACTCGGCATATAAGTCAAATAAGTACGGTGACAATATACAGCCTCGATGTACTCCTTTCCCTATTTGGAACCAGTCTGTTGTTCCATGTCCAGTTCTAACTGTTGCTTCCTGACCTGCATACAAATTTCTCAGGAGGCAGGTCAGGTGGTCTGGTATTCCCATCTCTTTCAGAATTTTCCACAGTTTATTGTAATCCACACAGTCAAAGGCTTTTGCATAGTCAATAAAGCAGAAATAGATGTTTTTCTAGAACTTTCTTGCTTTTTTGATGATCCAGCAGATGTCGGCAATTTGATCTCTGGTTCCTCTGCCTTTTCTAAAACCAGCTTGAACATCTGGAAGTTCATGGTTCACGTGTTGTTGAAGCCTGGTTTGGAGAATTTTGAGCATTACTTTATTAGCATGTGAGATGAGTGCAACTGTGTGGTAGTTTGAACATTCTTTGGCATTGCCTTTCTTTGGGATTGGAATGAAAACTGACCTTTTCCAGTCCCGTGGCCACTGCTGAGTTTTCCAAGATTGCTGGCATATTGAGTGCAGCACTTTCACAGCATTATCTTTTAGGATTTGAAAGAGCTCAACTGGAATTCCATCACCTCCACTAGCTTTGTTCGTCATAATGGCCCACTTGACTTCACATTCCAGGATATTTGGCTCTAGGTGAGTGACCACACCATCGTGATTATCTGGGTTGTGAAGATTTTTTTGTACAGTTCTTCTGTGTATTCTTGCCACCTTGTCTTAATCTCTTCTGCTTCTGTTAGGTCCATACCATTTCTGTCCTTTATTGAGCCCATCTTTGCATAAAATGTTCCCTTGGTATCTCTAATTTTCTTGAAGAGATCTCTAGTCTCTCCCACTCTATTGTTTTCCTCTATTTCTTTGCATTGATCACTGAGGAAGGCTTTCTTATCTCTCTTTGCTATTCTTTGGAACTCTGCATTCAAATGGGCATATCTTTCCTTTTCTCTTTTGCGTTTTGCTTCTCTTCTTTTCACAGCTATTTGTAAGGCCTCTTCAGACAGTTATTTTGCTTTTTTGCATTTATTTTTCTTGGGGATGGTCTCATTCCCCGTCTCCTGTACAATGTCATGAACCTCCGTCCATAGTTCATCAGGTACTCTGTCTATCAGATCTAGTCTCTTAAATCTATTTCTCACTTCCACTGTATAATCGTTAGGGATTTTATTTAGGTCATACCTGAATGGTCTCTTGGTTTTCCCTACTTTGTTCAATTTAAGTCTGAATTTGGCAATAAGGAGTTTATGATCTGAGCCACAGTCAGCTCCTGGTCTTGTTTTTGCTAACTGTATAGAGCTTCTCCATCTTTGGCTGCAAAAAATATAATCAATCTGATTTCGGTGTTGACCATCTAGTGATGTCCATGTGTAGAGTCTTGTCTTGTGTTGTTGGAATAGGGTGTTTTCTATGACCAGTGCATTCTCTTGGAAAAACTCTATTAGCCTCTGCCCTGCTTCATTCTGTACTCCAAGGCCAGACTTACCTGTTACTCCAGGTGTTTCTTGACTTCCTACCTTTGCATTCCATTCCCCTATAATGAAAAGGACATCTTTTTTTGGTGTTAGTTCTAAAAGGTCTTGTAGGTCTTAATAAAACTGTTCAGCTTCAGCTTCTTCAGCATTACTGGTTGGGGCATAGACTTGGATTATCATGATATTGAATGGTTTGCCTTGGAAACGAACAGAGAACATTCTGTCGTTTTTGAGATTGCATCCAAGTACTGCATTTCAGTCTCGTTGACTATGATGGCCACTCCATTTCTTCTAAGGATATAAACAGTAGGAACCCTTATCTAATATTAGTTACAATCAAGGATTTTCGTTATTTCACAGTAAGAACTGCCTTATCCGAAAAGTTCTTCACTCTTTGTACCCCAATCACTGCAACCTGGGTGCATGAGGGGGAGTGGGCTGGGGCTATTTTCTAGTTATTGCTAACTTTTGGTATTTAGTTTCAATGGAGACCAACCAATTTAAAGTTATGGCCGTGCTCCCCATTCACAAGTTTCCCATTTGTTACAGAAGCTGCTTCTCTTAACTCTCTGGTGGGAATGAATTTAGCTGATAAGTGAAATAGTCAGTGGTAGAATCGGGGGGGAAAAAAGAAGAATTTAAATACTACAAAATAATTTTGACCTTGAACTTTTCCTCCATTTTTAACATTCCTATTCCTTAGTTACATTAAAACTTCTTTAATGACAGGTGCTACAAGTTTGTATTATGTGTATATGATATATATGTATATGCATGAATTCCATATGTATATATATATGTATACACACATATATGAAATAAAGGATATGCTAAATCAGATGGTCATGGTAAAAAAGATTCAAAGAGTTAAGAAAGGTATAAGATAAAGAGTAAAGAGCTCCTACCCACATTCCATGCCTTGGTTTCACCCTTCTGGACATAACCACTGAAACACACAGTTTCTCCTGTATGTTTTTCAACTAATATTATACATACCCAAACATGCATATATATACACATAAATTTATATAAATTTGAACATGCATGAGCAGTGTACACACATGTGTGTATATGAACACATACACATATATTCTTTACAAAGTATAAGTTATATTATATCAGTACAAGTAGCTCTATTTTATCATTCCAACAGCTACAGAGTATTCTGGTATGTGAATCAGAGCTTATTTCACCAATCCATATTCATGAATATTTTAATGTAACTTTTGGTATTTATTATTATCAAAAGGGCTGTACTCAACCTCTTTTAATAGATACCTTTACAGTAAAGTATAGCGTATATTTTGAAATGGGTCATGGATAAAAATAGGAAGTTTGAAGAATAATTTGAAACTGGTGAACATACGCAAGATAAATGAGGAATAACAATCTGAAATGATGAAAGGTTATGACAGTCATGAAATTTCATACCCACACTATTCCAATCAGTAATAAACAGCAGTGAATCTAGTTTCTTATTTCAAATAGGATTTTTAACTTGGTGATGTAAATGAGCCTCCATTTTAGCATCTGGCACATAAAAATAACAAACCAAAACAAAACGTGAAGTTATGTTCGATGAAACCATCACTATTCACTAGCATTTTAAAATCAATCACACACATTAAAAAAATAGCTATTTTTTTTACAGTTTAAAAAGGGAATTTGTGCTATTGAAAAAAAGCAAATAAATATTCATCTTGGGAATTCCTTGATGGTTCAGTGGTTAGGACTCTGCACTCTTACTACTGAAGTCCCAGGTTCAATTTTTGGTTGGGGAACTAAGATTCCACAAACTTTGTGAGGTGGGTAAAAAAAAGAATATAAATTTAATCTTGGAAGTACCATTTTTGGAGGTGAATTTCTTATAAGAGAAAATCTGGTTGAAAACTTGGATTGTAAAGATGCTAGAATCTATTTGGAGACAAAAGGAAATAGCCTAGCTGAAAAAAAAATACGTGCCCATGTTTTTTAATACTAAGAAGGGACATCTTTTAAAGTACTCAAAATCATTGTAGAACAATTGTTTGCTAGATTCAGATTGCTTCTATCATTTATCTTATAGTTTTATTACAGCCTAAAAAAGGGCTGTACTAAGTCTCTAGATGATTTGATGTTTAATAAAGTCTTTGATTTTCAATATCCATAATGATGATTCCTATGAAGATTTGTGAAGAACTGATGGAAAATAGTTGCTGAGAAGTTTTTCAGCAAGGTATATATTTTTTTAGTGAGCAGGAAATTGGAAAATAACTAGAAGGGTATGTACACTGAAAAAGTCACATCAAAAGAGATAGAGGGAAAGTATGGTGTCCATCATTGGAGCTATATTTTACCCCAAATTTCTCAGCTGCTGTATTACTCACAAAAGACACCATCTCAAAGAACTCATCATCTGATTCTTTCAAGGAGCTCAACGTAGTGGTAAAAATCATAAATTCCATAAACTGTGGTTGAAATTTCCATCCTTTAGACATACTACTATCATAATGTGAAGTAACCTTAAAAGCCCATTTATTGCACATACGTGTGATACATGGCAGAGGGAAGAATTTTCATACTCTATGCATAATTGTTAATTATCTTTATGGAGACCACAAACAAATAAAACATGACTGTGGCAGAAACTGGCTAGCCATTCACCAGCCTTGTATACTTTTCCTTCTAGGCAGACAGCCAAATAACATTACCAGCCTTCCTTGCAGTCAAGTGTAGCCATATGACTGAGTTCTGGCTAATGGAAAATGGGCAGAAGTTCTCAATGAAACTTCCAGGCTTGACCTATTCATTCTATTCCTCCTCTCTGCAAACTCACTCATTTCTCTAATATCCATGCAGGATTTCAACACCCAAGGTGAATTTGGAAGCCGGGTGTTGAGTGTAACAGAGTCTCTGTGTTTCTGAGTCTCTAAATAACTGTGTGGAACAGAGCACTCTGCCGACAGTCCCTGCCCCAATGGACATGTGATCCAAAAATAACTTCTATTATATTAAGCTCCAGGGAATTGCTTTGTATTCCTGCATTAGAACAGTTATCATCATCTTAAGCAATACAGTAAGAAAGAGTAGAAACCTCGATAAGACTTTCCTCTCAAACAGCCCCCTCATTAACAACTATAAACAAAGCTATGAATATTTTTATTACTCATGATAAGTTCACTACAGTGAAAGTGATTATTGAGTGTTGAGTGAAGAGTTCATGAGGATTATGAGTTGTTTGGGATTCTTATTTGACTGACAAATTCAAAATTATACCATAAGTTCTAAAAATAGAACTCCATCTGTCATTGTTTTCTTAATGATGAAGATTTTTAATTTTTCCCTGAGGCAATAAGGAAGACTAGCCAGTATATAATAGACCATTTACATCCATCAATGTACAGGAGACAGGAATGAAGACCATCCCCAAGAAAAAGAAACGTAAAAAAGCAAAATGGCTGTCTGGGGAGGCCTTACAAATAGCTGTGAAAAGAAGAGAAGCAAAAAGCAAAGGAGAGATAAGAAAGCCTTCGTCAGTGATCAATGCAAAGAAATAGAGGAAAACAACAGAATGAGAAAGACTAGAGATCTCTTCAAGAAAATTAGAGATACCAAGGGAACATTTCACGCAAAGATAGGCTCAATAGAGGATAGAAACGGTAGGGACCTAACAGAAGCAGAAGATATTAACAAGAGGTGGCAAGAATACACAGAAGAATTGTACAAAAAGATCTTCACAACCCAGATAATCACGATGGTGTGATCACTCACCTAGAGCCAGACATCCTGGAATGTGAAGTCAAGTGGGCCTTAGAAAGCATCACTACGAATAAAGCTAGTGGAGGTGATGGAATTCCAGTTGAGCTATTTCAAATCCTGAAAGATGACTCTGTGAAAGTGCTGCACTCAATATGCCAGCAAATTTGGAAAACTTGGCAGTGGCCACAGGACTGGAAAAGGTCAGTTTTCATTCCAATCCCAAAGAAAAGCAATGCCAAAGAATGCTCAAACTACCACACAATTGCACTCATCTCACATGTAGTAAAGTAATGCTTAAAGTTCTCCAAGCCAGGCTTCAGCAATACATGAACCATGAACTTCCAGATGTTCAAGCTGGTTTTAGAAAAGGCAGAGGAACCAGGTATCAAATTGCCAACATATGCTGGGTCATCGAGAAAGCAAGAGAGTTCTAGAAAAACATCTATTTCTGCTTTATTGACTATGACAAAGCCTTTGACTATGTGGATTATTAAACACTTTGTGTTTATTTCCACAGTAAACTGTGGAAAATTCTGAAAGAGATAGGCATATGAGACCACCTGACTTGCCTCTTGAGAAACTTATATGCAGGTCAGGAAGCAACAGTTAGAACTGGACATGGAACAACAGACTGGTTCCAAATAGGAAAAGGAGTACATCAAGGCTGTATATTGTAACCCTGCTTATTTAACTTATATGCAGAGTACATCATGAGAAACGCTGGGCTTGATGAAGCAGAAGCTGGAATCAAGATTGCTGAGAGAAATATCAATAATCTCAGATATGCAGATGACACCACCCTTATGGCAAAAAGCGAAGAAGGACTAAAGAGCCTCTTGATGAAAGTGAAAGAGGAGAGTGAAAAAGTTGGCTTAAAGCTCAACATTCAGAAAACTAAGATCATGGCATCCAGTCCCTTCACTTCATGGCAGATAGATGGGGAAACAGTGGAAACAGTGGCTGACTTTATTTTTGAGGGCTCCAAAATCACTGCAGGTGGTGACTGCAGCCATGAAATTAAAAGACATTTACTCCTTGGAAGGAAGGTTATGACCAACCTAGACCAGGAGAGACATTACTTTGCGAACAAAGGTCTGTCTAGTCAAGGCTATGGTTTTTCCAGTGGTCATGTATGGATGTGAGTTGGACTATAAAGAAAGCTGAGGGCAGAAGAATTGATGGTTTTGAACTGTGGTGTTGGAGAAGACCCTTGAGAGTCCCTTGAACTGCAAGGAGATCCAACCAGTCCATCCTAAAGGAGATCAGTCCTGGGTGTTCATTGGAAGGACTGATGTTGAAGCTGAAACACCAATACTTTGGCCACTTGATGCGAAGAGCTAACTCATTGGAAAAGACACTGATGCTGGGAAAGATTGAGGGCAGGAGGAGAGGGGGACGACAGGAGATGAGATGGTTGGATGGCAAGATCGACTTGATGGATATGGGTTTGGGTGGACTCCGGGAGTTGGTGATGGACAGGGAGGCCTGGCGTGCTGTGGTTCATGGGGTCGCAAAGAGTCAGACATGACTGAGCGACTGAACTGAACTGAACTGGACTGGACTCTTGGTGACTTCCCTTATTAAGAAAGGTGAAGTTAGACATTAAAGTATCTACCCATAGCCTGAAAAAGTAGCTCTTTTCCACCTCTTGGCATTATTTTAGGTAACTACATTTAGACATTTTTCTGACCAAGATCAAAAGATTGAAAAACCAAAACAATCTCTTCCTATTTGTATCCTCATAATGTTATACAAGTCTTTTGAATCAAAATATTATGACACCCCATCAGAGAAGTCTTGAAATGAGTGTCAGCGCAATTTTTTTAAAATTGAGAGATTCAATTTAATTGGATCTCACTCTTTAACCAGTGCAAAAATAAGCTTACAATGGTAGATTATTTTTAAAAGTTTTAATGTGGAAATAAGCATAAAGGGCCCAGATTGGCTCCACTATCAGGTCTGCTGGTGTAGAAAGCTGAAGAAACACAGCTATGACATATTTCAAACATGGTAAGTTATTACACAAACTGTTCAGAGTACAATTTTTTCTTAACATTAAGTGTTTTATGCAAAACAGTTGAATGATACTAAAAGCATATTTGGCTGAAAATGTACAATTTTCTTGTTCTTGTAATTTGAAGAGATAATCTGTAGTGATTTTACTCTGATCATTTTTGTGTTTTTATGAGTGAGAGTTGTGAGACTTGATTAGGCTATTTTAATAACTAAAGAATTAATAATTCCTCCAAGTACAATATAGATTATGGGATAGCAGCAGTATTCATTACAGAAAGGAAATTCCTATTCATTGATTGGGACAAGTTATATGCAGGGGATTCCAAGTACTCTAATTAGAAACATGTTTTCATAATTTTGCTTAGGGCATACTCAACAAAAGATATAAAATTAGAAGTATAAATCATCAAAATAGTGAGTGTATAAAGATGAGGTTTCAGTAAGGACTCCATACAAATTTTATTTCATGGTTTATATTTTTCTTGAAAGACTTCTGCAACACAATTACATTAGGAACTATAATTTTCAACTTAACTCTGGTTTCTCGGTCCTATTAAGTCTACTCCATATTGCATCTAACTCTTGCTTTTATTTCTTCCCTAAATTGTATTCTAAGAATGGTGATTATCAAAAAACTATTACAGTTATTTGAGTCAGGAGTTGCCATCTAGGCCTGTTTCATTATTTTTTAGCACGTAACACATTCTATTGCCATTATGTTATTAGCAGTGACTCCACAATCTTCATTCTTAAAGATTTGCAGTGCTTTAATATGATATTCTGAGTATCAATAATAGCTTAAACTAACTTGGTTAGAATTCAAAGCCTGAAGGAACCTTCTACTCACCCCCCCCAGCTAATTATTATTGGTTTTTACCCTCTAATCATCTTCATTAAGAGAAATTTGATATGATCAAAACCTCTGGAGTGGAGAAAGAAGAACATGGGACAAAATAAACCCATAGAGCAGGAGGTTCTAGAAATGAAAGATGAAAGGGACTCCTCGTTGCTTGTTTCTGGTAAGCATGCATAGCTAAATAAATCATTGTACTTTAGGAAGAAATAACAACATCCAAAAATTTGGAGAAAAATCTTCCAAAGTTCTTGCTTTTGCTGTCAATGTAAAAAATGGCTCATGTGGTGAGGCAATTAGATCTACAACTGAGCTTATATCTTTTGGACATTTTATTAACTAAATCATGAAGATGCAATTGCTTTAGATGCTTAATTTTCCATGTGACAATTTTCTTTAGAACCCTGTGACAATGTGACTATTATTTCTTTGAAATCTGCTTGATATAGACTGTCACCATCCATCTTTAATTATATAAAAAATCTATCTTTTAAAATGTTAATAAGAATAATTTAAAACAAATACTATTTGTAAAAAAAAAAATCACTCCCCTAAATTAAAAATCTTTAAGAAATAATTTAGCATGGCTACTATCTGTTATGAATGCTTGAATTTTTATGGCTATATATTATGATTTTTAAAAATACTTATGCATGCATTTAGCAGTTTAGATATTTATTGAGTTACTTCTCAGTGTGAGGCATTATTCTTGATGCTTGGGCAATGTAAAAGAACAAAGCAAAACTTTTAGCCCCCACAGGACTTATATCCTGGTGTGGGATGATAGGGAATGGACAAAAACGATACAGCATGTTCAAAGGTAATCAGGTATATGGGCAAAGGAGAAAAAGCAGGACCCAGGAATGTGGGCAGTAGGGTAAGTCTACAATGTTAAACAGGGGATCGAAACAGGATGTACTGAAATACTGACATTTGAGAAAAGACTTGAAGGAGGTGAAGGAGTTAGTCAGGTGGATATGCCATGGAAGAGCACTACAGGAAGACAAGCAGCATACTGCTCAAAGCCCTAAGAAGGACAAGTGTCTAGAATGTTAGCCAACCAGGAAGGAGGCCAAGAGGCCGGTGTGGAATAAGGAAGACAGAGGGGGTAGGGATGGGGTCATACAGGGGGTGGAGAGTTCACCTGGGTAGGGACTTGTAAACCAGGGGTTCCTAACCTCTGGGATCTAATGCCTGATGATCTGAGGTGGAGCTGATGTCATAATAATAGAAATAAAAGTTAAAAGTGAAAGTGTTAGTTGCTCAGACATCTCTGACTCTGCGACCCCATGGACTATAGTCTGCCAGGCTCCTCTGTCCATGGGATTCTCCAGGCAAGAATATTGGAGTAGGTTGCCCTTCTCTTCTTCAGGGGATCTTCCTGACCCAGGGATCGAACCCAGGTCTCTTCCATTGCAGGCAGATTCTTTACTGACTGAGCCATCAGAGAAGCCCAGGAATAGAAATCAAGTGCACAAAAGATGCAATGTGTTTGAATCATCCTGAAACCATCCCCCTACCTCAGTCCATGGATAAATTATCTTCCACAAAACCAGTCTCTGGTGCCAAAAAGGTTGGGGACTGCTGTTGTAAGCCATTGTAGGGATTGTTGCTCACAACATGAAGTGGGAGCTTTTGAGCAGATGAGTAATGACAAGTGCCCCAGACCAGGGCAGTAACAGTTGAGGAAGTGAAGTCATCTGACTCTGGATAATTGTAAAGTTAGAGCCATCAGAATTTCCTGACAGATTGAATGTGAAGAGTGAAGGAAAGAGAGGTCAAGGATGATTCCAAAGATTTTGGCCTGAGAGACTGAGGACTGGAGTTTCTGTCCTTGAGAAAGAGGAGGCTATGGGTGAGGCAGGTCCAGAAGGAAAGACCAGGAGCTCGTTTTTGGAGATGTGGTGTTTGCGGGTATCTATCTGTTCCAGTGGGGATGGGTAGATGGTTAGAGATACAACTTTAAAGAAATATCAGGGCTGAGGATATACACTTTGAAGTCACTGGCATACGGATGGAATGAGATTATGCATAGAATGAGAGTGGAGGAGACCTGGGCTTTGCAAGATGAGGAGGCTGGAGGAACAGGTGCATGAGTACTTAGTCACTCAGTCGTGTCTGACTCTATGCGACCCCGTGAACTGTGGCCTGCCAGGCTCCTCTGTCTATGAGATTCTCCAGGCAAGAATACTGGAGTGGGTTGTCATTTCCTCCTCCAAGGGATCTTCCCGACCCAGGGATCAAACCCAGTTCTCTTTCATCTCGTGCATTGGCAGATTCTTTACCACTAAGCCACCTGGAAAGCCCCAGAGGAACAGGACAAACCATCAAAGGAAAGTGAGAGAGAGAGAGAAACGAGAAAGGCAGGAGAGAAATCCAGAGACTGTGGTGTCCTGGAAGCCAGCGGCAAAGGGATTTCATGCAGGGGTGTTATTCTCAGACCATGTGACATGAGGCTGGTACACTGGCCATTAAACTGAACACCATGGGGGTCACCGGAAATCACATCTTATGTATTACGTGATACATATTATATATCATATATTCCATACTGAATATAAGCTTAGAGGGAAGAAAATAGACTTAATTGCCAATGAATAGGATAACTATAAATTAGGTATTAAATGGGTTGAATACAATTCTTGTCAATTCCTAGGTAAGGTATCATTTTAAATATCCTTGAACACTTCTGAGAAATGCGCTTCTACCAAATTCCTAAAATTAGATGAATGGCTAAAAATGTTTCTGAAAAACAGGGGTGACAGCCAAAGAAGGGATGGAATGGTTATCATCCATGCTCTCAAAGCTAGATCCCATCTTATTTACTTAAATAAAGACAGAGTAATCTCATCAAAGTTGCAGAGTACAATGTGATTGAGTTCACCATGCAGTATTTAATTAGAAAATGTTAATTAAGCTTCTTTAATTGAATCTTGAGTCAAAGAAATGTCTCTGTATACACAAGCCATTTCTAAAACTCAAGTATAAAACATGAAGTTTGAGGCAGGTCATATCCTGTGCTGTATTATGGTGGAAGAGTGATTCCAATTTTGAATTCATAGAAGGCTATGGTAAGAGGTTGAAATTTCCTTTTCCCATTGACAAATGGTACTCAAAAAGCTGCTTTGGTTCAATCTTAAATAGGACAGTAGCCTTAAGGCAACTTGTAAAGTCCTCGAAAATGGGAAGTCCGTAGGGTTCCTACATGGATATATGGAAAATGGAGGAGGTAGACTACAAATGCAAACTTAAATTATGCCAGGACAGCAAAGGATCCAGCGCAAGTCCACTACAATGATTTTTATACTTTTTATAATAGCCAAATGTACTTCCCTCTTCCTGTTAAAAATGTAATAAAATTTTTCTCTTGGGTCTGGACTTTATATGTCAAGTTTCTGCCTGCAGCTAATTTTTATGACTGAGTTGCAAAGCCCTGAAAGCAGCATTTAGGCTGAAAATGCTGACAGGCCCATAGCCGGAACAGTGCTAATGATAAGAACATGAACATAAGGCTGTGCTCAGTAGCCAATGAATTTCTCTATCCTAATAGGATGAACATTATAAAACAAGGAATATAATCAGCTTCATTATATTATGAAGACAAGGAACAGGACTCTAATGGTACAAGTTCAGCACATTAGGCTTCCACTAGGTGCATACGTTTAGCAACATTTAGGAAGGACATGACAGTCAAAGGATAAATACTTTGAAGCATGAATAAATGTGTGATCCTGGCTTACTGAAAATTTCATCTAACAGACTTTTGTTTAATATTCTAGCATTCCCTGTCTATTTAGTTGATTAGAAAGCATGGCAGAATGTTCAATGATTATTATTTCCCTTTCATCAGACCAGCAGATTCTACTGCAGAATTCTGCACAAACGTTAAATCTTCAAACCACAGTATTTTCCTTTAGGATCTAGTTTTTGTTTTTGATGTAATATAGCCTGAAATTAATACAGTATTCATATCCCCATATGATTGTAACAGTCTTGAATAATGGTAAAAGTTTAACTTTATGTCACAGAATTAATATACAACTTAATTAAATAACTTAATTCATTAAAATTCATGTTTAGAACTGTGTCAAGCATTAATGCAGATCAGTGGTTAGAAATCTAGGGTCAGTGGGCTAAATCTGGCTTGCTGCCTGTTTGTTGTAAATAGAGTTTTATTGGAGCCATGCCCACTCTTTTATATACTGTTGAGGTCTGCTTTTGCACCACAAAGACAGAGTTGAGTAGCTGTGAAAGACACTATATGATATAGTCTGTAAAGCCTAAAATATTTGCTATATGGTCTGTTACAGAAAACATCTGTTGACCCCCGATGTAAATATTATCCAAGATTATGGAAGAAGGGTAATTGAACCTCAGAGGAGTTAAATAAATGGCCTAATATCACAAGCTAGAAAATAATAGACCCAAAATTTGAATCTAAGACTAGTTCCCAAACTTTTGATCTAATTACCATGTGCAATACCTCCCCCAAATGTCTGAAGGTCACCATGTATGCAGAAGTAATACGAGCGTCACAGTGTAGAGAAAACTTGTGTTCAGAATAACAGGATGACCCTAGATATACTTAGCAACATTTTATTATTCAGATTCAAAGAAATGTGATGAATATAGACAGACTATTTCTTGGCAGGCAACTCCAGGTGCTTAGAGAAAAAATTTGTCCAATTCTGCATGCCTACATGCTTAGTCGCTAAGTTGTGTCTGACTCTTTGTGACCCCATGGACTGTAACCCGCCAAGGCTCCTCTGTCCATGGGATTTCCCAGGCAAGAATACTGGAGTGGGTTGCCATTCCCTTCTCCAGGGGATCTTCCCAACCCAGGGATCAAACCTGCATCAACAGCGTCTCCTGAATTGGCAGGCAGATTCTTTACCATTGCATCAACTAGGAAGCCCCGGAGAAGGCAATGGCAAGCCACTCCAGTACTCTTGCCTAGAAAATCCCATGAATGGAGGAGCCTGGTAGGCTGCAGTCTGTGGAGTCGCTAAGGGTCGGACACGACTGAGCGACTTCACTTTCACTTTTCACTTTCACACATTGGAGAAGGAAATGGCAACCCACTCCAGTGTTCTTGCCTGGAGAATCCCAGGGACGGGGGAGCCTGGTGGGCTGCCGTCTATGAGGTCACACAGAGTCGGACACGACTGAAGTGACTTAGCAGCAGCAGCAGCAGGAAGCCCCAGTGCAACTGTAATCAATGCTATATAAATGAAACAACCTACTACCAGTCCCACTACATACAGATATATTAGTAGAAAACAAATAACTTTTGCAAAAGTTCCCATCTATGAAATCACTTATCTCTCACAGTATAATATGTAGGTATTTCAGAGCTGGGATACCAGGTTTGGATTACTTGATTGAGTCACCAAGTAGCTGGTGCCAGAGTAAATATTTGAACGTAGATCTCTTCCTAGTTAATCACTTCTTTGCATGTATTAAAAAAGAATAAATTATTCAAATGTTATATTCTGATCAATAAATATTACTAAGTCTCTAGTAATATGGCCCAGAGATTTCTGAAATTCAAGACTGAGAATGGAGGATTTCCCTAACAGTCCAGTGGCTAAGACACCATGCTTCCAATGTAGGGGGCCCAGGTTCTATCCCTGGTCAGGGAACTAGATCCAACATGCCACAACAGAAGATCTCACATGCTGCAACCAAGACTCGCTACAGCCAAATAAATAAGTTAAAAAAAAATGAGAATGGAACAAAATCAAAGAAAAAGCAGAATAGCAAGAAGTTTAGCAAAAGGCAAAAGTAACCACTGAAAGTCTTGTTATGGGAAAATCAATGTTCTTATTTTCTTCTAAGTGAGTGAAGTCACTCAGTCATGTCCGACTCTTTGCAACTCCATGGACTATGCAGTCCATGGAATTCTCTAGGCCAGAATACTGGAGTGGGTAGCCTTTCCCTTCTCCAGAGGATCTTCCCAACCCAGGGATTGAAACCAGGTCTTCCACATTGAAGGCGGATTCTTTACGAGCTGAGCCACAGGGGAAACCCAAGAATACTGGAGTATTCCTGTATTCGATTCCTTATCCAGAAATCGAACTGGAGTCTCCTGCATTGCAGGTGGATTCTTTACCAACTGGACTATGAGGGAAGTTACCATTTTCTTCTAAAAGCCACAGAATATTCTTTTCCTTAGCCCTTAGCTCATGACTGCAAAGTAAAGCAGTCTCCCTCTGGCTACACACATCCTCTATGACTTTGGAAATTTAATCCACTCAGTAGCCTGGCCCCTGACAGCTCCTCTGGGTGGTCTCAGCCCTGTTCATGATCAATTAGCCTCACTTTTGTTTTGCTTTAGGCTGTGGACTGTCATAAAGACTCAATAAAGGAATCGAACTTTGAAAGTGCCTCAGGAACGCCCCCAGATTCACAGGTCATAGACTGCAGAGCGGATCACAGTCTGTTGGAAAAGGAGAGCTCAGATGGGAGGAGGACAAAGGGTAGATGCAAGGGGATGCTTTGAGAAAAATAAGTGAAAGGGATCTTTCACGTGAAAATAGGGGAAATGCAACCAAAACCTCATTTGAATATTTATTTTTGAATGGTTGTTGACAAGCACCCCTCAACAGTGCCATATGCAACGACCCTCTTTGGACCTTGATTCACAGTGAACCATTAGTTATATAATTTTAATAGTATATTCCAGTATAAAATTACCCTTTTCATAAAAGTAACTTCCAAACAAGAACATAAAGGGTTATTGTGGTGTCTCTTTAAAAACTCTTTCAACCAAAAGAGACATTTGGTGCTCTTTTATTATTCTTTTCAATGATGTTTAAAGGAAAAGGAATCAGGCACAGAAATTCCCATAAAAAGGGAAATTTGACAGAAAAACATGTTGATTGAAAGCTTCAATTTATGCATAAAACTGCTAAATCAACTGAGTTTACAAGAAAGGAAATTTTTTTCCAGTTAAAAATTAACTTGTGACATAAAATGGAAACATGAAGAATTTAACTGCTGGCATAAAATAAACATAACAATTCATTCACCTCTCAGTATCCGCTTGAATACCTCATTTAATTATTCTTGTTTAGTATGAGATGCATATGTATATAGTTCTAGAGACCATGCTTCATGATCATTTTAAAGATTTATTGTAATATAAGTCAATGAAAAAAACCCTGACAAACTTGTGTTATAGTATATGCAAAACACAGGAAGAAACCTACTCTGGGATAAAAAGGAAGCGTTAATTATATAGGATATTTAATTTTCTTTGGTAGAAATTCTAACATAAGAAAAGGTAACTATATTTTGAAATTAAAGTATAGAGGAAAAAGATATGACTACAAAGCTATGTTCATTGTTTATCTTTCTTTCATATGCAAATATATTTTTCATATGTGGTGTCATATCATGCTCTCATTTTTAAGGCATTAGAGGATGAGTTCAGGGAAGAAAGAAATATGAACAGTACCTGTTTTTCTAGTCAGTCTCTTATGAAAAGTATGGCTAAAATACTTGTGAGTGGATGGAATTTTGAAAACTTCACTGCAGTAATAACTTAATTTTCTAAATTTATTACAGGCATAGCAATCATTCCAGCTTTACAACTGAATGGAATAAAGTGAGCTCTTTGAAGAGGCAAATTATACTACAAAATGAAACTAAGAATGGTGTACTAATCTCATGTTCAGAGAGGCACTTAGGCACGAATCTATTAATTTCATATATTTCTAACACTTAATGACACTTGTCATCTTGGTTTCCAAGCTTGGCAGGAAGTAATATAACACTCACCATATACAAATAGTATTAATGTTACCAGAAAAATACTGTAGAAAAATAATTATTAGTGATTTGGGTCTTTGTGTTAATCAAAAGCTATGAGAATGACTTAAATGGAAAAAGCATCTTGACCATTTCTAAATAAAAATAAATCTACTTTATAATGATTTAGAAGGAGAAATAGCTATTTTCAAATAACAAAAGAAATATATTCTTTTTCTGAAGTCTCTTCATACACATCATAACATTTTGGTGAATACCCTTCTAGGTATTTCTCTGTGTGTATAGATTCATAAGGAACATTATGATGTCTTTAACCTTTAAAATTTTACTTCTAAAATTCTCATACAGCTAAACGGACTTGTTTTCTTTTGGTATACAATCCAGCAAAGAATCTGCTTGCCAATGTAGGAGATATGGGTTTGATCCCTGGGTGGGACTATCCCCTGGAGAAGGAAATGGCAACCCACTCCAGTATTCTTGCCTGGAAAATTCTATAGACAGAGGAGCCTGGTGGGCTACAGTCCATGGGGTCACAAAACAGTTGGACATGACTTAGCAACTAAACAATAACAATTCTAAATGTATTAATGTATATGCAGATACATGCAACCATCACCACAATCAGGTTACAGAACAGTTCCGTCACCCCAAAATCTCCCTTGTACTATCCTTTTAGAATGCCATTACTCCTCTACTCCTAATCCCAGGCAACCACTCTGTTCTGTTCTAGAATGTCATAAATGAAAGCATACAGTATATGATCTTTTGAGACTGAATTCTTTCACTCATTATAATGTATTTGATATCCATCCAAGTTAATTTTTAATATGAGTAGTTCGTTCTTTTTCTTTCTTTTTTTACAGTGGTATACTAAGGACTGATGCTAAAGCTGAAACTCCAATACTCTGGCCACCTCATGCGAAGAGTTGACTCACTGGAAAAGACTCTGATGCTGGGAAGGATTGAGGGCGGGAGGAGAAGGGGACGACAGAGAATGAGATGGCTGGATGGCATCACCGACTCGATGGACATGAGTTTGAGTGAACTCCGGGAGTTGGTGATGGACAGGGAGGCCTGGCGTGCTATGATTCATGGGGTTGCAAGGAGTCGGACATGACTGAGTGACTGAACTGAACTGAACTGAACTCTTCTGTTACATGGATGTACTACTGTTTATCTATCCAATCACCCAAATAAGGCAATTTAAGCTGTTTCTGGTTTGGGTCTATTATGAATAACACTGCTACAAATGTTAGTGCATAGGTTTTTGCATAAACATAAATTTTCATTTTTCTATGATAAGTATTCTGGAGTGAGAATGCTGGGTCAAATGGTATGGGTATGTTTAACTGTTTACAAGATACAATATGATATTTTAAACATTAAATCAAAGCACTGATATAATGGGGTTCCCTCATAGCTCAGTTGGTATTAAGAATTTGCCTGACAAAGACAGAAACATAGATCAATGGAACAAAACAGAAAGCCCAGAGATAAATCCACACACCTATGGACACCTTATCTTCAACAAAGGAGGCAAGAATATACAATGGAGAAAAGACAGTCTCTTTAACAAGTGGTGCTGGGAAAACTGGTCAGCCACTTGTAAAAGAATGAAACTAGAACACTTTCTAACACTATACACAAAAATAAACTCAAAATGGATTAAAGATCCAAACGTAAGACCAGAAACTATAAAACTCCCAGAGGAAAACATAGGCAAAACACTCTCTGTTGCAAATCACAGCAGGATCCTCTATGACCCACCTCCCAGAGTAATGGAAATAAAAGCAAAAATAAACAAATGGGACCTAATTAAACTTAAAAGCCTTTGCACAACGAAGGAAACTATAAGCAAGGTGAAGAGACAGCCTTCAGAATGGAAGAAAATAATAGCAAATGAAGCAACTGACAAAGAGTTAATCTCAAAAATATACAAGCAACTCCTGCAGCTCAATTCCAGAAAAATAAGCTACCCAATCAAAAAATGGGCCAAAGAACTAAACAGACATTTCTCCAAAGAAGACATACAGATGCTAACAAACACATGAAAAGATGCTCAACATCACTCAGAGAAATGCAAATCAAAACCACAATGAGGTACCGTCTCACGCTGGTCAGAATGGCTGATATTCAAAAGTCTACAAACAATAAATGCTGGAGAGGGTGAGGAGAAAAAGGAACCCTCTTACACTGCTGGTGGGAATGCAAACTAGTATAGCCACTATGGAGAACAGTGTGGAGATTCCTTAGAAACCTGGAAATAGAACTGCCATATGACCCAGCAATCCCACTGCTGGGCATACACACTGAGGAAACCAGAATTGAAAGAGACATTTGTACTCCAATGTTCATTGCAGCACTGTTTACAATAGCTAGGACATGGAAGCAACCTAGATGTCCATCGGCAGACGAATGGATAAGAAAGCTGTGGTACATATACACAATGGAATATTAGTTCTAATGAGGTAGATGAAACTGGAGCCTATTATACAGAACCAAGTAAATCAGAAAGAAAAACACCAATATAGTATATTAATGCATATATATGGAATTTAGAAAGATGGTAACAATGATCTTATATGCGAGACGGCAAAAGAGACACAGATATAAAGAACAGACTTTTGGACTCTGTGGGAGAAGGTGAGGGTGGAATGATTGGAGAGAATAGCACTGAAACATGTATATTATCATATGTGAAACAGATTGCGAGTCCAAGTTTGATGCATGAGACAGGGTGCTCAGGGTTGGTGCACTGGGATGACCCTGAGGGATGGGATGGGGAGGGAGGTGGGAGGGGGGTTCAGGACGGGGAACGCATGTACACCCATGACTGATTCATGTGAATGTATGGCAAAACCCACCACAATATTGTAAATTAATCATCCTCCAATTAAAATAAATTTAAAAAAATAAATAAAATGTCCCCCCCCAAAAAAAAACCCGAAAAAGAATCTGCCTGCAATGCAGGAGACCAGGTTCGATTCTTGGGTCAGAAAGATCCACTGGAGGAGGGATAGGCTACCCACTCCAGTATTCTTGGGCTGCCATGGTGGTTCAGCTGGTAAAGAATCTGCCTGCAATGTGGGAGACCTGGGTTCGATCCCTGGGTTGAAAAGATCCCCTGGAGAAGGGAAAGGCTACCCATTCCAGTATTCTAGCCTGGAGAATTCCATGGCCCATATAGTTTGGGTTTAGGGTTGTAGAGAGCTCATTATGACATGGGACAGCCATGAGAACCTTGATCCACACCTTCCTTTAGTTAGCTTTCAGGACCATATAGTCCTATGGTTATAAGTTCCCAAGAAAAATTTCTGTGCCTATTATCTGGCTTGACTGATGATAGTAATTCTGACAGAGAAACTGGAATGAAATGTTTAAGTTTTGTCCATTTCATAAAAATTCACTAATAGCTCCCAATGTTCCAGGTATTCTTTGAGTCACTGTGGATACACTGGTGATCGAAAATAGACAAAAATGCCTGTCTTTTTGGATCTGAGTTTCTCATATAAGTCAAAGTGACTTAGTATTAGATATTTGTGTATTTCCATGACAGTTCTGGTCTAAGCCTTAAACCAAACTCTAGGGTGTAGAAATGTACTTATAAATTACTAAAACAGTTTTGACTTCTGTTTAAATAATTTTGAAAATCAGTGCTAACTTGGATTCACATTAGGCATTTATCACTGTAAGAATTCACCAGTTAGCTAATATCTTACTCATTTTATGGGTTAATGAATCTGATTCCTGAGATAAGAACATGTGTATGTGTGGACATGCAAACATCTGTTTATTAGTATCTAATGTTTTAGTGATTATATAGTGTCTTATTTCTATGTTAATGTCATTTGTTAATTACGCTTTTTGGTAGATTGTTATTGAAACTGTAGTGATTAAAGAGAGTCACTTCTGTGGTTTTTGTATTTGTATTCTGACCCTTCTACAGAATAGTGCATCTTGATGCTAATTTGTCCATAATTTGTCATCTTTCCTAAGGATAAACAAGATGAGATGCTAGTTCTTCAGCAATGCGGCTCACCAAGTAGTTTCACACTGCGAGCTGTATAGCCAGGGCTAATTTCAGATCCTCAATTTAAAAAAGCATGTGCAAGAGTCCATTTCCACTCATTTTGCCCAAATTAAGGATGAAAGGCAGATGTAGGCAATACCTCTAGCCACTATGTAGTCCTAGTTAAGCAAACAGAAATTTGAAGAGAAGAATATATATGCATAGCTGCATCTGAGGCACTGATTTGCAGGCGTGTTTTGTTTGTGGACTATGATAATGCCAACCAAACAACAAACAAACAAAATGAAACCCTGCCTATGTAAAGCCAAAAAAGTATAGCGTTACCAATAGCAAAGATGTTAGAAACCTTCCAGCGTTATTTGAGAACAAAGTTGGGGCTCTGATTGTCAAAATGATTAAAAGCCTCCCTCTGTGGTGATTTGGAAAGGCATGTGAAGTGCACGGAGCAGGTTGCTCTGTGATTTGCAAAAGAGATGGGTGTGCAATTATTTACTGTGATAATCTGTGAACTGGGATCTCTTTGAGCAATTAAACCACATTTATTTTTAACAAGAAGTATGTGACTTTTTCTTCTTAGCTTAAGTACATTGATAAAGCTTAATTTTTTCTGATTAGCTACCTATTTGCTGTGCCAAACTGGTTGAGGTTTCCAGCTATTTGGCAAAATACTACAAGGCAAGGGTGGGCCTTGTTTATTTCTGGGTCCTTCTGTCGAGTACATTGTACCGTGCAGAGGGTGCTAAAGCATATTTGGGCTGATCTATTTAGCAGGTTGTTAGTGGAGGGTTCTGATTTAGGAATCAGGAGTCAAAATATGAAGACCATTTATCATGAGTTGTCAGCCTACTTTAGGTTCTCTGCACTCTATTCACTTTATTAGTCTGTTTTATCCTATTTACTCTTCTGGGCTGCCATTTTCCAGGGCAGTTCATTCTTCTCTCTCCTATTAGTTTCTCTTTTCAGAAAGTACAAGTAAGGACCATAGGAGACTACCATGCTATTTCTCCTCCTTTGAGACTTTCCTCTGTGCAGCTTTATCTATAGGTCTAGTCTTTTTTCATTTATGAGATGTACCCTTGGGAAGGTTTCAAAGGAGCCCCACCCAGAGGTCAGCAAATACTAGAGTACTGTTGCTGTTAGTGGATAAGGCATGCTGCTGCTGCTGCTACTAAGTCACTTCAGTTGTGTCCGACTCTGTGCAACCCCATAGACAAAAGCCCAGCAGGCTCCCCCGTCCCTGGGATTCCCGAGGCAAGAACACTGGAGTGGGTTACCATTTCCTTCTCCAATGCAGGAAAGTGAAAAGTGAAAGTGAAGTTGCTCAGTCGTGCCCGACTCTTAGCAACCCCATGGACCGCAGCCCACCAGGCTCCTCTGTCCATGGGATTTTCCAGGCAAGAGTACTGGAGTGGGTTGCCATTGCCTTCTCCAAGGATAAGGCACAGTGGTGCTCATTTCCTGAATTGTACAGATGACTACACTTTTCGGTAAACAAACTATATCTCTTTATTGCCTACAGACATGAAAAAGTTGGCTTGGAGCTCAACATTCAGAAAACTAAGATCATGGCATCTGGTCCCATCACTTCATGGGAAACAGATGGGGAAACATTGGAAACCATGGCAGACTTTATTTTTTGGACTCCAAAATCACTGTGGATGCTGACTGCAGTCATGAAATTAAAAGATGTTTACTCCTTGGAAGGAAAGTTACGACCAACCTAGACAGCATATTAAAAAACAGAGACATTACTTTGCCAACCAAGGTCCATCTAGTCAAGGCTATGGTTTTTCCCGTGGTCATGTATGGATGTGAGAGATGGACTATGAGGAAAGCTGATCGCCGAAGAATTGATGCTTTTGAATTGTGGTGCTGGAGAAGACTCTTGAGAGTCCCTTGGACTGCAAGGAGATCCAACCGGTCCATTCTAGAGGAGATCAATCCTGGGTGTTCATTGGAAGGACTGATGCTAAAGCTGAATCTCCAATACTTTGGCCACCTCATGCGAAGAGTTGACTCACTGGAATAGACTCTGATGCTGGGAGGGATTGGGGGCAGGAGGAGAAGGGGACGGCAGAGAATGAGATGGCTGGATGGCATCACCGACTCGATGGGCATGAGTTTGAGTGAACTCCGGGAGTTGGTGATGGACAGAGAGGCCTGGCGTGCTGTGATTCATGGGGTCGCAAAGAGTCGGACACGACTGAGTGACTGAACTGAACTGAAGGGAACTTTATTTTTTAAAAAATATTTATTTTTATTTCTACCACTTTTATATAAAGTAAATTGCATTTTTTAGGAATATATTCTACAAGGTTCTCACATAAGAACTCATACAGTCAACAAAATCAAGGGACTTCCCTGGTGGTTCAGTGGCTAAGTATCCAGGCTCCCAAAGCAGAGGGTCCAGGTTTGATCCCTGGTCAGGGAACTAGAACCCCATGCTGCAACTGAGAGTTTGAGTGCTGCAACGAAATAAAACTTGCTACAGCCAAATAAATAAATAAACGAACTTTAGACTCTGCCATTTTATCTCCCTCAAAGCTTCAAAGTCTGCCTTTTGACTAGACGTGATAGCAAACAAGAAGAAATGTAACTAATATGTGGAGGCCTACTACCTGTCTACTACTGTCATTTAACATTCCCAACAATATGACATATATTACCATTCACATTTTGACCATCCACGTCATTTCACTTGTCTGAGTCACAGTCACATAGTCAAAGAGGGCAGAACCAACTCTGAGCTGAATTTGTTCAGGATCTGCTTTCTCTATCATTCACCTCTCCCCTAAGCATCAGATCAGTAATTCCTTGTCTGTCCAGTAGTTAAGACTCCACGGTTTTACTGCAGGGGGTGCTGGCTTGATCCCTGGTCTGGGAAGTAAGATCCCACATTGGTGTGGCCAAAGGAAAAAAAAAGGAAAAAAACAGTGAAAGATCATACTCATGCCACCTGATTGCCACATGTTTGCTTCAATGTTTTTCCCACTATCCCTTCCTGTCCCTATTCTAGGGATAAGGGATTTAGGGGGAACTAACCGGGAGCTGGTGATGGACAGGGAGGCCTGGCATGCTGTGATTCATGGGGTCGCGGAGAGTCGGACATGACTGAGCGACTGAACTGAACTGAACTGAACTGAAACAACTGAAATTTACAGATTTGGGTTGCGGATTATCAATATGGGGGTTTTTTAGATGCATTGTGGTGAATGCTTTATAAAGAATTTCAGGCTGTCCCAAATAGGATTTCTAATGGCTCTGAGGGACAATGGTTCTCCAATTTTAGTGTGCAGGAAAATCACCAAAGAAGACTCCCCTTCTTGGCCTCCTTCTCAAAGGTATTTGTTTGGTATGCATGCAGGAGGCCTGGAAATGAACTTTAGTAGCAAGAATCTCAGGGGGAGCTGATGAAGAAGGTTCCTCAGAACATCTTACAACTAAAATCTATACAGCTGCTTTCAGCGTCTGCATATACAAGGCAATTTCCCCACATTTCTGAAACCACCAGTTTTCTGAATATTTAATCATTACTAAATAATGATTCTATCCCAGATGGATTTCTAGAATTCACTTTGAGGGGACAATAAAAGATAGTTGGAAAAGAACTGATGCACACCACCAGGAGGCAGTGTGTACAAAGCATTCACACCGTGTCAATAAGCATTTTGAGCAGAGACTGTTTTTAAGAACTGTGAATTTAAAAGCTGTGTGTGTGCATGTGTGTGTGTGTATCAGGGAAACAGCGGTGGTAGTATTGTGGGCAGTACACCGATTCTACAAAAAGAGACAAAGTCCTTAAAGTGGTATTTTCTTTAAGAAGAAAAAATTGAAAGAAATCTATTTTATTAAAAGAGCCTGTTATATTTCAAGTTGACCACCCTAAGTCAAAACTAAATGCTAGAGTAAGATTTTTGTATTCATAAGATACTCCCAGCACCTATTTCAGGATCTCTTTCACTGTTCATGTTGCTGAAAGAATCTTTGCAAAATGTTTTCCCCAAAGTGTACCAATCGTCTTTTGTGACTGAAACAATGGAATCCACTGTTAAGTAAAACTGAGAGGTAAAATTTTCGATGTGAATCCACAAATGCTTGGCAAGTGATTACTCCTCTTTGGTAAGTACCTTTATTTTATAATTTCTCTTGGTATTGTAATTGCTCAAAGATCTCACTTCAAAGATCCCAGAAATGGTAATATAATCTGATATGGTCCTGAGAATGGAATACCAAAGCATGAACTTGTGGAAGAAATTATAAAAGTTCCACATTATCACGTTGGGTAAAGAGAAGAAAGTAGGAAGAGCAATGTCTTGAAATGGATACCTATATCTAAATATCTAAATCAATCTATGGGCTTCCCTGGTGGCTCAGAGAGTAAAGAAACCTCCTGCAATGCAGGAGATGCAGGTTTGATCCCTGAGTTGGGAAGAACCCCTGGAGAAGGGAATGGCAACCCACTCTAGTGTTCTTGTCTGGAGAATCCAATGGACGGAAGAGCCTGGTGGGCTGCAGTCCATGGGGCCGCACAGAGTCGGACACGACTGATGCGACTTAGTAGCAGCAGCAGCCAGTGTTCTTGCATGGAAAATCCCATGGACAAGAGAGACTGGCAGCCTACAGTCCATGGGGTCACAGAGAGTCAGACATGATTGGGAGGCTAACATATCAATCTATATACTTCACATTTCTTATTTTGAGGAAAAGATTTAAACCGTCTTAGAACATATCTTTTTCCACAAAACAGTAAACATGAAACACCTAATTGTCTTGTTGAAAATGCCAGGGAGAGGGTAGGTATATGCCCTGGATAGGGTGGAATTCCACTTGGGTAAGGGTTTAGAACAGATAATTGTCACCTAGGGAATAAGACACTCAGACAGGGATAACTCAAGGGTTTACTAACCAAAGGGTAATTCCAAAGAATCGATTTAACTGAGGAAGTCCAAAGGGGAATATGAGTGCCAGGAACCTGGGATATGCAGATGATTCAAAATACATTCAGTTGCAAGCAAATTAATGGGTGGAGGGAAATAGCGGTTCAGAGCAATGACCTTTGGGGGCTAGAATTTGTATTGTGCTTTTATGAGATGGGTGGTTCATAGTATATGGGAAGATGGACCTAACATAAAAACTGTGTAACATAAAAGGTAGACTAGAAAGGTACTAATTGGTACCTGTCAACATCTACTTCTACCTTTATCCATATTGATTTGTAAAAAAGGGACTGTATCACAGGAGAGACAGACACTGCTATCCTGATTAATGTTAAAGTGACAAGAAAACAACCCAAGCTCTAGAAACATGACCACTGGAGCCCACCAATGGCAGATATCTGGGCACACCACTGCAGGACCAAGCAAACCATACCAATGAAAAGGCAGTACACACTTGCTGATGATCACAGATGCTAAAGTAGAATCACCTAGTATTTAATTACATACTGTATAGAAAAGATTGCCTATCTAACAGGTATTCTTTGGTAAGTGATGTCAGTTACCAGCATGGAGCAGGGTTGCTACTAAGGTTCATTCACACTGTTTGAGATTCTTTCGTCTTCCTAGTCTTCCAGCTCATCACTGCTCTTATTTCCACCATCGACCATCGATACTGCATCCTCAAAGGCAACCTCCTGAAAAGGTGGGTGGTCATGAGCAAAGGGCTCTTTTACCTGTCTTAGTTAGTGAGAAAAATGAAAGGAAGCAGAAAGAGGTACACATGTTGCTCATGTCCCCTATTGTTACTCTTCCATTCTTCACCTTTTAAATTAGAAACTCTGTTCTCTCGGCCAATATGGGGGAGACCTAGAATTGTGCTTTTGATAGTGACATCCAGCTGAGATGAGTGTTTTGTGATGAAGGCCCTGAATCCATTCTGACCTAGTTTGAATGTCTGAAATAATGCTGGGCTGTGCTCTGTGTAGGCACATGGGGGTCAATCGTGGAAAAGCAGTTCACCAAGGCAAAAGGGAGGACTTGTTAGCAGAATCTGACAATTAGTTAGAAGAATAAATAGTGAAGGATCATTTGCAGACAAGACATGCTAGGTGCTTGCTGATGACAGATAACCCAGCACTTGCTACAAAATTCCTTCTTATATAAGGTAGGATAATTTATAGGCTTTATATTTATAGGTAGCTGAAAAGTTACCTGACATAACATTCCTTCTGAGTAATGCTCTGTTTTCATGATATTTAGGATGTACTGAATCACTACCATAAATGACCAGGTCAAACAGATAACCCATGAGTCTGAGAAGAGGTTAGAAGGCACTACCAATACTCATTTTCCTATAGACTCAACTCGTAGAAGATTCAAGGCATCATATGCGTTCTTCTCCTAGCCTATGGTTACCCAGATGGGGAGAAATTGGCAAGGAAGGAAATATTTCAACTTTAGTAACTTAGGAAAAGGTATAGATTTCAAATGACCATAAAATCAGATAACTATAGAAAGAACAACAGAAAATGTTAGAAATCTCTTTGATTCATTTAGTTAAACAAAAAAGTTTGCCTTCTAATGGCTAGATGGGTTGAACTGAGGTGTGTGGTATTATCTAGCAAGGTATGCAAGTCATCACCAATTTGAGGCAAGACACCATGTTCCCGTAGAGGTAAAAGTTATAGTTCAGTAGTATTAAAGATGGAGTATCACTGTCTACACAGCCTCAGAGGACATCTTTGTCATTTGGGTGGCTGTTGTGTATCAAAATGGCTCATGTTGATACTGGATATAAGACTCTCACACATTCTCATTGGTTAAGAAAACACCTTTGTGGAAAGCAGATGATGGCCACCCAAAGATGCATACACATCTTAACCTATAGAACCTTTGACTGTGTTACCTCATACGGGAAAAGTGTCTTTGCAGATGTGATGAAGGTTATGGACTTTAAGAAGGGAGATTATCCTGGTGGACCCATTCTAATCACATGAATTCTTAAAATCAAAGAATCATTTTTGCTATAGTCAAAAATAGATACCATGAAGGGAGAAGGGAGATGAGCTATACTGTTGATTTTGAAGACAGAGAAGGGGGGCCATAAGCCAAGGAATGTGGGCAGCGTCTAAAGCTGGAAAAGGTAAGGAAACTAAGTTTCTCCTGGAGTTTCCTGAAAGGGATTCAGCCCCGTGGACACCAAGATTTTATCACAAGTGAGACCCATGTCACACTTCTGACATACTAAACCATCAGATGACATATCTGTGTTCTTTTAAGCCACTAAGCCTGTGGTCATTTGTTACAGAAGCAAAAGATATCTAACATAATCTGCATATAGACAAATCTCCAATCCATGTTTCTAGTATTCTGGTTGTATCTACTCTTTTCTCAATTTTTTCTTAATAACAGAATATCAACCTTTAAATATATCCTTTAGTAATTTATGAATTAAACTGGATAATACAATCATACTGACTCTGAGATATGAGGTCTTATGGTTGGTTCTGGCAAACAGAACAGGTGGCAACAGGCAGGAAGCTATCTCCTAACAGCTTTCCCCATCAATTTTTTGCTGTAATGCCCTGGACAAAAGGCAAGTCTCAAATTCAAACAGACTCCACTTGAAGTTCTGGTTCTGTTATTTTCTGCCTTATGTTATTTTATTTAATATTTGGGAGGTGCAGTTTTTGTCATCTGCAAAAGTCATGAGATCTGCTTTTCAGAAAACCCAGTTTAAGATCCACTGAGATAACATATACAGGATACCTATCAGGGAGTCCTCCACCTATTGTCATCCATAGTAGGCCACAGCAGCTTTCTAGGATGAGGCAGAAGCTGGAGAAAATGACCAGGTGACCAAGACAGAATTGGAGACATATAGCCAGAAGGCAAGACACAGTTTCTGAAAATCACAACCTTTTCAAGCCACAATTTGTTCCTATGCTTGGTACTGGTCAATGGTTAGAATCCTAAATGAGGGTCGTCATGAGGAGAGCAATTCACAAAGCACAACCATCAGAACAAAGAAGGAGGGGCTCTTTCTCTGAGGAATTCTGATGAAGGCAAGTCAGAATAACTAGGAAGGAGGTGGAAGAGGTTCCTGGGAAGTGGAACACACAGTCCATTGGAACTGTGAGTAGGGAGGCCTGGGGGAAGAGGCAGTAGATTTAGCAGTTCAGCATCAGCAATCCCATATTCCCTAAGTAATGCTAAACCTCCCACTGACTGCGAGGGGCCAGAATAGCCTCAATACCCTCTGCCTCAGTCAGGATCCTCTCAGTGGGACCATCTCTTTCCTCCCAGCTGTGGGGAACTAGAAGAAGAAGAACTACGACTAGAAGTAGAAGAAACAATGAAGAAACTGAAAGTAATCATTGAAAATTTCTTCTTCTTTTCCTCCTTTTCACACTTTCCCTCTTCTTCGTCTCTCTCTGTAACTGACAAGAGGCAGATTCCTTGACTTTGAATGATGTTTTACACCATTCTATCTTCTGCGCTCATTAGCCGATCTACCACCAAGCCATGTCCATTCAGCATGCTGAATATCTGCCACCTGTCCTCTTTCAGAATTGATCTTGACTGGCCACCCTCTAAGGCAGCCTCTTTGAGTCGCTGTCATCTTGTCAGTAACACCTGCTTTATTTCACTACTGTCTTTCACTCCCACAGTAGTTTTCTATCACATTTCCATAATGAAGCCAAAGAAGGCATACTGATCGTGCCCATATTTATAAAACTGCTCCAACTCTTCTGTGAGCACTCTATCATACTTCGGTCACTCTTCCCATTCCAATTTTTCCCATTCCAATTTCTGCCCTGTACAGCGTCCTCCAACTAACCCAAGGAAGGCCTTTTGTTCTAAGTCTCAAGAACAAATAACTCAACAATTCTCAAGTAGTTCATAGCAATTGACAGATAATGTGGAGTGCTCACCCTGGTAGTCCACAGAATAACAGGCATTGTTGTGCCTCTCTCTGAAATCAAACAAATTTTACAACTTGGAGGGGACAAAAGCAAGAAGCTCATGTAACTACCCTAATTCTTGCTCGGAATAGTCTGACTTTATGTAAGACTTCTACAATGAGACTCAGCTTCTGCTAAAGCCCATGGCTCACAAGGCTTGACCCGGTGCTCTGGGTTCCACCCCAGGTTATGGAGGTGCATTTGGTGACCTCCATTTAGCTGCTTATCGACAGCACCAACCATCACCGGTCCTTCTACTGAGAAGCTGCAGGACAGCGGCTCCCCTTCTTGTAGTCTCCCATCAGGATATGGGACTACTGATGTCTTAAAAATTTTTGTTAAAATATTTTATTCTTGGAGTATAATTGCTTTAAATGTTGTGTTACTTTCTGCTGTACAATGTGAATCAGCTATATCTTCTGATGTTTTAACCTGAAAAAAGTGTTTGACACTCCACAACACTCAAATGCCAAGGATATTTTTGGATGCATATTAATCTCATAATGATCAAATAATGGGCATGGATGTATTTTGAAGTGTGCTTCAAAACTCTGAAATGCATTGTATTATTTACGATTGCTTTGTCACTATAATCACCACTTTGAAATTCTAGGATAGGTAAACTCTTGGGTGTTGGTGCATAGACTAAGAAATTATTATATCGCAGGAAGGCTCTTAGCAGTTTCCCTTGTCCTGTCCGTAGTCTGCCTAAGATGGTGCTCATTTTATGCTCTATAGTTGGTAAACAATCTGCCTGCAATGCAGGAGACCAGGTTTGATTCCTGGGTCAGGAAGATCCACTGGAGGAGGGCATGGCAACTCACTTCAGTATTCTTGCCTGGAGAATTCCACAGACTGTATAGTCCATGGGGTCGCAAAGAGTCGGACACAACTGAGCGAATTTCACTTTTACTTTCAGTGAACTCTCTATCTTCAGATGAAAGTATAAAGAGGAAATAGAGAGGATACAGTTTGGGAAACCTGAAATTCCCATTGATTGAGTGGAAATCTAACTCACACTTTATGCTTTAAGATGTGAAAAGAGGCCAAAAAAAAGCACACAGTCACCTCTCCACAGTGCCTCCCTCTTGATTTTGCCAGTGAGAACTGAAATTTACAGTTAAGCATTCCTTTAATTTGATATTTACAGAAAGTCGGAGTAAGACATGTTTCCAGAAAATGTCAATCATTAATCATTTGCTACTATATCTATGATGTGTGTGTTAGTCGCTCATTTGTGTCCGGCTCTTTGCGACCCCATGGACTGTAGCCTGTCAGTTTCCTCTGTCCATGGAATTCTCCAGGCAAGAATACTGAAGTGAGTTGCCATGCCCTCTTCCAGGGGATCTCCCTGACCCAGGGATCAAACCAGGGTCTCTTGCATTGCAGGCAGATTCTTTACCGTAGAAACTGTCAGTATCTACCATACTTTTTCCAGCTGTCTTCTGGCCCTGAATTGAACTCCAAATAAATGAAAGTGGAAGGCGAACTCTTGTTGTTTGTCTTTTGGGTGGCAGTTCTGTTCATTAATTAACTGAGTTAGTAGTTCAAACAACTAATACCACATGACTGTCAACTATGTGCCAGGCATTGTGGCAAGCATTAGAGCAGGGGATCCAGCCAGAAGATGATGTTGGGTTTATTATTGTAAGTTTCTCTCCATGCATAGGGTTATCCATCTAGGTTGTGTGCTAGAGTGTGAGAGGCACTGACTGATGGGAAGAAAGAGATGCCAAAATATCTGGGGGAATAAAAGTAGAGGAAGAAAATCTGGCTTTTTTTTTTTTAACTTCACAAGGTCTCTTGGGAATCATTCTGGGTGGAGTAGTTACACAATGCATAAAGTTTAGAACTGGAGATCATATTGCCTTTTTATGATTGCTCAAGGTCAAATTAAAAAGAAAATTAAACTTTTATGTGGTGTTATAATTCACATCTGGAGACAGTGACTAGTTCATTCAAGTCAAAAGTGACAGGATTATGCTTGGAGAAACTTCACTAGAAAAGAAAAACAGTAGGTCACTAGGGATTGTAATAAATTCGCTACCTGTCTGTCTATTCATAGCCAGCCACAATCTACCCTGAATAATAATTCAAAACCAATTTATATTATTTGTGCTACTGGAGGTCATTCCACTAAATAAAGTTCAAAAATCAAATGAACTGTCTTAGTTAGGTATTCAGTTTCTCAAACAACACCTAAATTATAAAATAGCCACATCTTACATAGATCTTAGTGATGATTTAGAGTGGTATGAATGATTCTATTCAAAAGTTTGTGACCCAAAACAATGGAGAGAGATGATGGATAAATATAGATTTGAGGGGAGGCTGCCTGATTTTGAAAAGCCAAAGCAGAATGTTTATTCTCAGTGCTTAGAATTCCAAGAATTATCATCTCTAGAAAGTTCTGGGTGAACAAATATGTTCTCCAAAAGTTAATTTTTATGTTTGTTATATAGTATCAAAAATTGTTGTTACTTTATGATGAAAAAAAAAATGTTGTTGCTTAGTCCCTAAGTGGTGTCTGACTCTTTTGTGACCCCAGGGACTGTGGCTCACCAGGCTCCTCTGTCCATGGGATTTCCCAAGCAAGAATACTGAAGTGGGTTTCCATTTCCTTCTCCAGTGCATCTTCGTGACCAGGGATTGAATCCACATCTCCTGCATTGGCAGGCGATTCTTTACCACTGAGCCACCATGGAAGTCCCATCAAAAATACACTTTTCATTTAAAAACAAGTCAAAAAAAAAAAAAAAACAACCAACAACCAAAAACATGTAGAAATCTGGGTTCCAAAGTCAGGAGCAAAAGGTTAGTTATTTATTCCATAATGTTAACTGGAACATATACAATTTAAACACATACAATTTTATAATTTTCTTTTTTTGCCATTACATTCTACATTGTGAATGTAGTGACTAAGGACATGGACATTGTTTTCACATCTCTCCAGGCTCCAATCTTAGACATGATACTTTCAGGGTGATCCCGAGCAAGTTGCATATCTACCTTACAGGATTGCTGGGAGAATTCAAAGCAACAGTGAACATAAAGCACTTAGCACATTGCATGATGCGTAAAAAGTAATTGATGGTGGTGGCTGATATTATTTTTTACTTTTCTTTTTTTTTTTTTTTTTTGGCCATGCTGCGTGGCATGTGAGATCTTAGTTCCCCAAGCAGGGATCGAACCCATGGCCTAAGCATTGGAAGTATGGAGTCTGAACTACTGGACTGCCAGGAAAGTCCCTGATAATATTTTTAATAGCTACTATCCCTACCAATAATCCTGGAAGCACAAACTATTTTGCTGATCATAAAAGGCTCTGACTTCAAGCAGTGTCAGAGCTTAGACTCCTGTTGCAGTGATGTCAAGAAGTCTGGTGCTTTCCTTAAGTGATAGTTCATTTATGAGGGTCTTTTGTTTATTAGGAATTCCTTCCTCAGGTTTGTCTGCTGAACAATGGCATGAGTTTATGAACATGTATCACCATCCATGGTCATGTGGATAAAGATAATCATAATAAAATGGAATATATACCATGTGCTGCATACCTATCTTGGGTCAGATATTTTACAATGTGTTTCACGTTCTACCCGATTTTATTCTTGCAGCACAGAAGACTTCACTTCCTTCAGGTCTGTTCAATGTCCATTTATCACAAAGGCTGTGCTTGATTCCTAATAAAAAGAGCAGCTTTATAATTCTCTCTTGCCCCTTTATCCCTACTTATTTTTTTTTTCATGGTGCTCATCATCTTCAGATATGGTACAACATATTTGATGGTGGTCCTTCTTGTTTTCAACTAGACAGGGGCTCGATGACAATAGTTACTATGCTTGTTCAGTGCTGTACCTGCCCCCCAAGTCCTAGAGCAATGTCTGTCACATGTAGATAGTCAACAGATGTTGAATGAATGAATGAGTCATCCTATGAGGTAAGGTTCTATCAGTCATATTTGGGGAGTGTCAAACTGAAACTCAAGTAAATCAGGGAATTTTCCAGAGTATTCTGGGGCTGGTAAATGATATGGCCAACAATTAGACTCAAGTCTAACTCCAAAACAGAGTGTTCTCCATTAATTCTGGCCTAAACTAGCACTCATTCAACATCCTAGATCAGGATCATTGTACCATCAAAATACCTGTCTTTAAAAACAGGATCTAAGCTCATATAAGTTGAAATGACAACAGTGTATGAACAGCAGTGACTCCCAAAGCAAATACAGACATATACCGAGCATCTATTTTGTATGTAACATCATATTAGATATGAGATTTCTGCATTTCACTCAATATTGAGATTACATACAAGGGAGCATCTCGCGTTCAATGAAGCAAAATAAGAGCAGACCAGAAGAATATCTCTGAATTTACCAGTATGATTTATGGGCACAATTTTTTTTTGCCAAACACCACTGCTCTAGAGCACTTTTTTTCAAGACAAAATGCAATTTATACCACCAAGTAAGGCAAACTGATTATTTCTCCCAAGTTATTGTTTCCCTAGGTAACTGCTACCACATACATAAACATGAAATCTTTGCCTCTCCTCCACTTGTCTGCTTCTGTGTGATTCTTGTACTTCTATTTTGATTTGCATGGAATTTTCACATAGATCACAACAGAGATGCTACAGAACAGTTTACTAATGCTGTTTGGTTTCCTGTGACATAGGCCTCCTTTGTTCTAAGAGGTTGAAAATAATTACACAGCATTTCCTCAAGTGTTTCTGAAGAGCACTGGTTTTAAGAAATGCTTCACAAGACTCCACCAAGAATAGGAATGGGGAGCAGCGGGAGTGTTTTGATCTGACTTAAGGCAATGTCATCTGGGGCAACTATTACATTCTTTTCTTGTAGATATCCATAACTGCTACTGGCTAGAGGTGGGAGAAGGGTTAGCCTCTTCCTCTAGGAGCTTACTCCTAAATTGTAATGTGGGCAAAGCAAATTCTCCTTTAGACACTTATTTAAGAAGCAATCACAAAACATCTAGTCTACACTGTGGAGTCACAAATCTGTTTTAAAGTGATCCAACATCATTTTGCATAAAAATTTCACCTGAGGCAAATATGATAATATTAGAGGGAAAGAATTCAGTTAATTAGGCTAGTAGGAACCAGGCATTCAAGAATCTTCCAGAATTAGGAATCAAATTATGAACACTATTTCTCACATTAGTAGATTTGTATACCCAGTTCATACAAGGGTAGGGAGTGTCTGTATAATATTTGAACCAGTACAAACATGGGAAAATCACTAATTACACCAATGAAAACTCTTAATATTCTGCTGTTAATGCTAATTAACCAATCATTCTAACAGCCCCTTCTCACAGCAAATCCTCTGGTGGAGTTCTGAGGAAATAGTCAAAGTGCTTGTATTTCCTTTGGGAATTATCAATATAAGGGCAACTCACAACCTCTAGAGTTTAGCATAAACTAAGTAATACAGATGGCCTGTCATACTGTCAATGCTGACATATTTTAAAGAAAATTACAGTAAGTCCCTTACATACGAACAAGTTTTGTTCCAAGAGCATGTTCGTAAGTCCAGCAAAGTTAGCCAAGGTATCTAACACAATTGGCTATATACTGCTCATTTATGTTTGTTTTCAGACATCTTGGGCTGGAAATAAAGATACTGTACTACTTTATACATTACTGTGCAGTAAATCACACAAAACACAATCATTTGTAGAGGATGCACAAATGTGACAGTGTACTCCAGATGTCATTGGACATGTGAACACTCCTTCACCTCTTCGAAAGTCTGCAACTTGAAATTTTGTATATAGGGGACTTACTGTATAGACATTGTAATAGGTTGTTGTTGTTCAGTTGCTAAGTCATGTCTGACTCTGCGACCCCATGGACTGCAACATGCCAGGCTCCTCTGTCTTTCACTATCTCCCAGAGTTTGCTCAAATTCATGTCCATTGAGTCAGTGATGCAATCTAACCATCTCATCCTCTGCCACCCCCTTCTCCTCCTGCTCTCAACCTTTCCCAGAAACAGGATCTTTTCCAGTGAGTCATGTTTTTGCATTAGGTAGCCAATTATTGGCCTGGAGAATCCCAGGGACGGGGGAGCCTGGTGGGCTTCCGTCTATGGGGTCACACAGAGTCGGACACGACTGAAGTGACTTAGCAGCAGCAGCAGCAGCAGCCAATTATTGGAGCTTCAGCTTCAGCAACAGTCCTTCCAATGAATAATCAGAATTGATTTCCTTTAGGATTAACCACTTTGATCTCCTTACCATCTAAGGGACTCTCAAGAGTCTTCTCTAGCACCACAGTTAAAAAAGCATCAATTCTTCACCACTCAGCATCTTTGTGGTCCAACTCTCACATCTGTACCTGACTACTGGAAAAACCATAGCTTTGACTATTTGAGGAACAATGCATACTTTATCCAAGGACTTACCAGGTGGTGTGCAGTGGTAAAGAATCTGCCTGCCAATGCAGGAGACACAAGAGACACTACGCGGGTTTGATCCCTGGGTCAGAAAGAACCCCTTGGAGGAGGAAATGCCAACTCATTCCAGTGTTTTTGCCTGGAGAATTCCATGAACAGAGGACCCTGGCTACAGTCCATGGGGTCACAAAGAGTTGGACACGACTGAGCATGCATGCACACTTTATCCTTCTTTAAGAGTCCCAAAGCATGTGTGTGTGTGTTCAGTCACTCAACTGTGTCTGACTCTTGAACTCTTGATAATAACCTATAAAAGGTTCTGCAATCTCACACAGTAAAGAGATTTGCTTAGCTTTATTCAACTCTTAAAAACTCTCAAACGTATTTGACAACACAACAGTGAAGCTTAACACTATTAATATTTTAAGGCAATAGTTCTCAAAGTATGCCCCCTAGAGAAGTAGCATCAACAAACTTGTTAGTAATGGAATCTCTTAAGTCCTACCCATCCCAGATTCAAGGAATTAGAATCTCTATGTGTGGAGCCCAGAAATCTGTGTTTTAACAAGTCCTTCAGGTGATCATCATGCATGCATACTAAAAATATGAGAACCAGCATCCTGAAGAACAAATTTAGGGATCTTTCTTTACACACCTGACCTCGAAGAGTATCTTCTTCATTTATCCGGATCAACTTTTCTCTAATGGGAGATCTATTCCATAGCTTATCTGACTTGTAAGTCCTAATTTATTCCTTGTAATCATATTTATGTTTAACAGTCTTACTGGGAGGGGGGTTGGGGGAAGTTAGGCATGTAGGTAGTGGAATTTGTAATTTACTTTTGGCCCACAGTCCAAGACAATAAGATAGGAAAAGAGGTCACAATCTAATTAACTTTCTAATTAAGGGAACATGGTCGCTTTCTAATTACAGTTACAAAGAATAAAATGTAGCCCATAATTAGAAAGTTACTCTGCTCTATTTAAACTTTGCATTGTGTCAGCTATTCCATCATCATATTATTGTTTAACATTTATTCTGAAATGCAGAATCTATTTTCAAAGTGCCTTGGAAGAGGTTTTATTTATCTCTCACACTGAAATTGCAAAATAGATCAGTATTTCACAGGCTGATACAATGAGATGCAGAAAGTTTATGGCATTCACACTATATATCATTAATAGAGGTGGGATCTGAGTTCACGGTCCTTTGTAACCACATTGCTTTACCCTCAGTTCAGTGGGTAACATTACTTCTCTTACTATCTTTTTACTCTGGCTTTTTCCTTTTTTTAAATTTTTTTTGGGACAATGCCAAAACTGTATTCAGTATCCATATGTAACCATGGCAATCACCTGGATACATACACATCTGCCTCAAAGAGCTAAGCTATTAGAATCAGTTCTCCAGAGAGTCTCAGAAAACCATGGATCCATCACAGCACTCTGAGTTTCTCATTTTGATCTCACCAGCCATGTGCAAACATGCAGCCAATAATAAATGTCTACTGTAGATATTTTTTCTAACATGCTCTGCTGTTTCTGCTTCTTAAGAAACTATTTGTACTTTCAATAAGATGCAAAGATGCGTTATGAGAGAAAAAATAATAAAATGAAAATTAGACTGCCTTTTTGTTTTACAACACAGAGTTGAAATTAAACGTGTCATTTTTCACCAAAATATTGTTTCCCATTACTGAAGAGAAGTGATGGGCCTGAGGGCCTCATGCATTACAAATCTCATGTGCTTTAGATAGCTAGTAAATCATTTGCGTTTTGCCTATAGTATTTTCTGCCAAGCTCAGCGTTTATTGCTTACAGCTGAATGCAGCCACCTAAATCATCCATCACGTTTTTATAACCAACTGTAGCTTTCCTTCTTATACACCAAGGAACTGGCGCATTTTAAGAATGAGAATGAGTGAGAGGTGCCTTTACACACTCAGAAGGACTATAGAAAGCAATAAAAAGTACATGAATTTTATAAGGAAGGAAAAATATAACGCATTTACTGATATCAAGAGCTAAGAGCTTTTGAAATCACCCATCCACATACCAGTCTTGCAGCTGACTTTCCATATCATTTTCTTGGATGCTTAGATCATTTAATGTGTGTTATAGTGAGTGTATGCTTATTAGTGAACCAAGCATTTTAGATGCAGGCTAGAAGAAGAAATACCACATCAGATATCTAAGAGCTAGGAAAAGTCCCCCCCGCCCCACTATATATAACTCTTCAGTTTTACTCAGTTCAAAATGCTACTGAGAATTTTTGAGATCATAGAAAGCAACCCTCTCATTTTTACTGGTAAAGATATGAGGGCATCCTTGATAATTCTGGCTGCTATATTCCTACCAATTTTAGCAGGATTGGCTGGTTAGGTAACACGAGCTAAAGGTGATATACCTGACTGTGTGTTAGTCACTCAGTTGTGTCTGACTCTTTGCGATCCCATAGACTGTGTGCCCTCCAGGCTCCTCTGTCCATGGAATTCTCCAGGCAAGAATACTGGAGTGGGTTGCCATTTCCTTCTCCAGTGGATCTTCCTGACCCAAAGATTGAACTGGTGTCTCCTGCATTGCAGGTAGATTCTTTACCATTTGAGCCACCATGGAAGTCTGATGATATATCTGCTGCTGCTGCTAAATCGCTTCAGTCGTGTCCGACTCTGTGTGACCCCATAGACGGCAGCCCACCAGGCTCCCTCATCCCTGGGATTCTCCAGGCAAGAACACTGGAGTGGGTTGCCATTTCCTTCTCCAATGTGTGAAAGTGAAAAGGGAAAGTGAAGTCGCTCAGTCATGTCCGACTCTTTGTGACCCCATGGACTGAAGCCTACCAGGTTCCTCTGTCCATGGGATTTTCCAGGCAAGAGTACTGGAGTGGGGTGCCATTGCCTTCTTCTGATGATATATCTACTTCCTCTCAAATTCTTCATTAAAGTCTTCCTTGCCATCTCTCTTCCAAATCTGTTGGGACGTGGCTATCCACTGTGACTATATGTTAGAACTGCTTTGGGCATTTATTAAATTGCAGATGCCTGGGTTTTATCCCTAGAGATTTAGATTTAATAGTGTTTTATAGTGAAAAAACAAATGGCAATTGGACTCACTACATATGGTGTATTCTTACTTCTTATAGAAACACTGTTCAAAATTGTTTTAAAAGCACAAGTATTTTATCTCAATTTTTAACATGTGTAATAAGAATCAATATGGAATATCTTTTCTTATGTGGAAATTATGTTTATGCAAGGGGGTATGAAAATCATTGATGCTATCATGACATCAGTTTCTAGATGTTTCTGATGCTGTTGTCAGAGGAAAGGGCAAATATCACATTCAGAGGTCTTATAGGAGAAGGACTTTGGGTAAACTATAGTTAACTTCATTGCAAAAACACACACAAAATACTCCATTTTAGAAAAGATGGGGAGGAAGAAACAGTTTCAAGAAATCTTTAACTAAAAGAGAAAGAAAAGACTTGGTAGTGGATTGGTCCGTGGGGAAGCAAGAGAGAGGGATCAGAGATGAATACCAAAGTCCTAATTTAGGTGACTGTATATCATCACCTGGGCTTCCCAGGAGGTGCTAGTGGTAGAGAATCCACCTGCCAATTCAGGAGACAGAAGAGATGCAGGTTCGATACCTGGGTTGGGAAGATCCCCTGGAGGATGCTATGGCAACCCACTCCAGTATTCTTGCCTGGAGAATTCCATGGACAGAGGAGTCTGGCGGGCTACAGTCCATGGGGTCTTAAAGAGTCGGACATGACTGAGCACACATGCACGCTTAGTGTCACCAACTGAAAAGGAAATCACTGAAGAAGGTATTTCCCTGATGGTCCAGTGGCTAAGACTGTGCTCCCAATACAAGGGGCCTGAGTTTGATCCCACATGCCAAAACTAAGACCAGGCATAGGCAAATAAATAAATCTATATTTTTTTAAAAAAGAAAGTAAGCGCTGGAAGAGGAGGAAGAATTGAATCTGTGACCCTTGTGGCATCTCCAGGTCTAGATGGCAATGGAGAGTAGATGTCTGGACGAGAAGTGGAGTTAAGAGAGCCGTCAGCACATAGTTGGTAGTCAAAGCCATTCTGGGATGTCATTGTCCAGAGAGAGTTTAAAAAGGGGAGAGGACAGGAGACCAAGCCTTGGGAGCTCCAAGAGATGAGCAGCAATTGTTTGGTTAGAGTAACAAAAGAACAAAGGACCAAAAACAAAGAAGAAAGGCAGCTACTTCATGATAACTTATAAAAGAAAAGAATCTTGGGAAGGACAGAGTGACTCACAGGGTCAAATGCAGCAGAGGAGGTAATGTGATTAGGGTGAAAAATATCTCCCTAGGATGGAGACCTTTTCAATTGAATTCTGATGGTTGAATTCAGACAGCTCTGGATTGATGATCAAGTGTGATGTCATACAGGGCTGGAACTAGGCTGAGTCCAACAAGGTTCCTAGGGAAGATTTAAGAAAGTACTCACTCTCAGGGTCCTGCAAGTCTGCAGAGAAGAGTTGGCAGATAAAAGCCCATTGGCCAGATGCCTAGGCAGTGGCCAAACTCCAGGTTAAGTAGGAAGCATTCAGGAGATCTGGAAGCACAAAGATTTTAGGGACTAATTCATGGTAGGAAGTGGCTGTTGCCCCAGGACAAAATGTCCAGGATCAAGGTTAGAAGAGGAACAAAAGAGGAACTGACCTAGGGCAATAGATTTCAGATCAAGTCATCTTAGGTTACAGTGTACCATATGAAACTGCCCGTGTTTCAGACCTACAGAGCGGTCATTTCATGTTTCAGTGTAATAAATCTTTTTTCTCCACCAAGGCACATGTGGTCTCTGGATCTGAACAGAGTCCAAATGGGAAAATAAGGGTTCTGAGGTACTAGCTGTGAATGTGAATGCTTGATAATCAAGCAACTCTTATCATGGGCATAACACTTTATGGCACATTGTGTGCCCTTTCAATCCACATGGCCCTAGTAGCATCTTTTCTAACTAGATTGCAAGTTCTTCTAATAGAAGGGGATTTCTGGTGCCCCTCCTAGATTCAAAGCTTTACAAAGCCACATTTGGAGCATCAGTAGGTATATAATGTTTTTTTTGACAGACAGAAGATTCAGGAGGCATAAGACGGTGTTCTCCATACATAAAAGTTAGATTTTACTTGAAAGGGAGCAACTGTCTTTAGCTTTCCATTGATAACACTGCATTTTAACAGTGGCTTGAATAAAATATGAGAGCTAGCTACTTAGATAAATAGATAAGTGGATTGTTAAATATAAATCAGGATATAGATGGAGAGATTTGGCTTGCTTTATTCTTATTCTGCATTTCTTTTCTTGTTTTCAGTAGGTTTTAAACCTTTGAGGGACTTTTTCCCTTACACCATTTTAAATCTGAAAGGTAGTTTAAATTTAGACATACTTATTTTATTAAAACCCATTGCTTTTCTTATCAGTGAACTCACGTTATGCAATTTTCAGGCAGAATTATTTCAAGTGAAGCTGAGAGGGGCTCCAGATTCAAGTATTCAACTCATTTACTCTTTGCATAATAATATCTCATTGCAGAGATAGGTGTCTAATTTCCAGCTGTGGTTTCCAAGTCTTTTTTCAATGATTTAGATGTTTGCATTGGGCCAGGCAAGCAATTTACATTAGTTCAAGTGGGGCTACTGGGATGCATTGGTGCTGCTGCTAAGTCACTTCAGTCGTGTCCAACTCTGTGCGACCCCATGGACTGCAGCCCCCCAGGCTCCTCCATCCCTGGGATTCTCCGGGCAAGAATAGTGGAGTGGGTTGCCATTTCCTTCTCCAATGAATGAAAGAGAAAAGTTAAAGTGAAGTCACTCAGTCGTGTCCAACCTTCAGCGACCCCATGGACTGCAGCCTTCCAGGCTCCTCCATCCATGGGATTTTCCAGGCAAGAGTATTGGAGTGGGGTGCCATTGCCTTCTCCGGGATGCATTGGTAAATGCTGCTAAAAGAAGAATTATACAGGAAAATAAATATAATGCAATATGTATATGAATTTTTAGGTCTTATGTCTGTGATTGGGGCTTCCCAGGTGGCTCAGTGGTAAAGAATCTGCCTGCCAAATTAGAATATGCAGTAGATGCAGGTTAGATCCCTGGATTGGGAAGATCCCCTGGAGGAGGGCATGGCAACCCACTCCAGTATTTTTGCCTGGGAAATCTCATAGATAGAGGAGCCTGGCGGGCTACAGTCCATGGGGTGGCAAAAGAGTCGGACACGACTGAGGGACTGAGCACGCATGCATGTCTGTGATTACATAATTCACAAATTCTCCATCTTGATTAAACTACAAGATATAGGGCTATTCTAGTAGTAATTTCCAATTTTTTAGGGGCTGTGGAAAAACAGAGAGGAATGCGAGTCTTATACTGATTCCCTGGATAGTTGAATTCACCTATGGATCTGCAATTCCTTACTTGTAATTCAGAATTCCTAGAAGGTCTAAAAACTGAAAGCTGCTTTACAGTAATATAAATCATTTGGTGGCAGAAATGTCCTTGAAACTGCTTAAGGCTATTTATGATCTTTTAAAAAATCATACTTAGTGTGAATATTCATATGTTTTCCTGCAGAAATAGTACTCTGATTATGAGGTTCTGCCCCTGAGTTCTCTTAGGATGGACTGTCATACATGATACAGATACAACCTATTATTTTACTGCATTCTAATAATTTTGACTTCTGAACCACAACTTGTTCAAGACCCTCAGGAGAAGGTGATTGACTTCAACATTGCCCGCTTTCCTCTGTGAAGTACTTTCAGGAAGTCTGAAGAGTTACCAGCACATCAGCAACTCAGAGCTTGATCTCAAGACTCAAGAGAAAGAATTCAAGAGAGTAGCTTAAGTGTGCTGAGTAGTATTTTAAAATCAAACCTAGGGGACTTGAACATATATATATGACATATAACATTGTGTAAGTTTAAGGTAGACAAACGATTTGATACATGAATATATTGTAAAATGATCACCAATATGATGTTAGTTAACACCTGCATCTCCTCACATAATTACCATTTTTGTGGTGATAACTTTTTTTAAGATAAATAAATAAAAGATAACTCTCAAGAGCTTTCAAGTGTGTTTAAAGATATAAGAATTCATCAACAAATCCCTCTCCCATCCCATGTTATATGAGCATACATGGTAGGTGAATTCCAGTGGATGCTTACTGTTTGTCTCTAAAAAAATAATGGGTAATCTCTTCCTGTACTGACATGAAAGGACATCCTTCTCAGAGAGAGAAATTTGCTAGCTGTAAATTCCTATACTAATAATGTGTTCATGATTCAATGGTTTGGATGCCAGTTCCCAAATTCTTCTATTTCTCCACTGTGCATGATGACAGATCTATTTACATTGTGTTCCAGAAACAGCCATGTCTACGAAGACATACTTTTTATAAAAGAGGTATACAACCACCTACACCAAAGAAATAGGTGCTATAAAGAAACATCTATTTTTATCATCTCTTATTTCTTATCATCTCTTAAGAGATTGATATCTCTTATCAATCCATGATGTTGGATTGCCTGATTACTCTGTGCCAGGCATTGTACTAATGTTTTATACATGGCATTATCCTAATCATTACTATAATACCAAGAATGTATAGTTCTATTAGATAAGTTAGAAAATTGATCTAATGATAGAGAATTAAGTCACTGGCTCAAGTCACAGTAAGAACAGAAATTTGGGAGGCAAGTGAGGCCACTGCATTTCGTAATTGGATCAGCCCACAATCCTGCCCTGGGGTGGCTTGCCAATTCTAATGACCACGTAGAATAACATTCTTCCAATATTTTTTTTTTTTTACTTTGAGCTGAATCAAGGATGGATTAAAATAAAAAATATATATCAAATGAAACATTTATTCCTAAAGTGGCTTCTACCTCATCAGCATCTTTCCTACTTCATCTTAGAAAGCCCCTGTCTCCATGAGGTCAATTCATTCTGGTCTCTTCACCTGATCTTCTCACCCCTCAGCACTTAGGTGTGAGTATGTGTTACTAGAAGACAGCAGACAGTAAAAGCCACAAGAAAGTCTTTGATAATGTCACACTCCTTTCCCTGTTGCAAGCTGCTCAAGCCAGTGAAAGAGCCTGAACAGTGTGTGAATAGAGTCTTTCTCCTGGAAGTAAGTGGAAGATGGCTGTCAGTAAACTATAGAAACATTTCAGGGGCAATTTCTGTGAAGGCAGAAAGTCATTTTTATACCTCAGAAATTTGGAAGGAGGATGAGAGAAGACTCAGAAAAAAAAGTCCTAAGTTATATATAGTGATATTCCTTTCCGTCATTTATATGACACAGATAAAAAGAAAATAAGTTATTCATTTTTAATTAGTTAAAGCAAATGAATTGAAAATAATCTTGCCATTTAACAGTTCCAACTCTCTTCTGATTATTGATTTCTCACAAATTAAAATACTAAAAAATACAGCACCTCTGAGTGAAATTACACAATAGAAAATGGCATATGAACAGGCACTCTGGAGCTGAACAGGACTGCCAGAAGTTCAGAAATTAAAGGCTTTATACTAATTTTGCATGTTTCATTTTACTAAGAATAGATTTTTGAGGAACGATGGTTAAATATGGGTCAGCATTTGATGACTGGTTATAATCAAGTTGTTCCCAACATATTTATATAATCACTAAATGTTATGCTATTGCCTTAATACTTATTTTTTCATTGTCCTGGCTTTTCAAATTTAGGTGTTACCCAGCAAAGTAAAAAATATACAAGCTAACTGACTTGTGGTTACAATTAGGGTTAGTGTTTTGGGGGGTGTTTTTTGTTTGTTTAGACTTTTGATAGCCATAATAGAATTGGCAGGGCAGGTCTTATACTGGGTTGGCCAAAAAGTTTGTTCGGGTTATTTTTGGACAACCCAATATGTGTCCTCCTTACAGTCTTCAAATATGGTCCGTGCCATCACTTGTCTCTGAATGTGCCTGGGGCTGTTCTCATTCTAGAATGTGGCTTACCAAGATCTCTTCGACTGTGCACAGCAGCCTCTTTCCCATTCCTCTTGGCAAAAAACTATGTGCCTTAGAAGGTCCAGCTCAAAACTCACCCCATTCTCACACTCAGATGCACGATGATCTCATTTTCTGGAAAAGACTGTCTTACATGATTTCTTAATTCTGTACCACAATTATTCCCAACTTGTGTTGCTATTGTTACTGCTTGAACCTTTCCGTAAATTTCTGTAGAGGATTGTCTTGCTTATTTCTGTTTCCTCCCAAGAGTTTTCTTGATCTCAGGAAACTTATTAGTTGATGCTAAACTGAATGGGGAAAATGACCACTTTTTGAAAATTAAAGCTAATAAGCGTTAAGCTGAAACAGACATGGTTATCCATTTGTTGAAATAACTCACTATAAAAATGGTCTACATAAAAAGCAGCTGATGAATAGGCACATAAGATGCTCTACATTGCTAATTATTAGAGAAATGCAAAGCAAAAGTACAATGAGGTATCAACTCACACCAGTCAGAAGGGCCATCATTAAACAGTCTACAAATAATAAATGCTGCAGAGGGTGTGAGAAAAAGGAATCCTCTTACACTGATGGTGCGAATATAAATTGGTACAGCCACTATGGAGGTTCTTTAAAAAATAAAATAGAGCTATCATATTATCCAGCAATCCCACTCCTGGGCCTATATCTGGAGAAAACCATACTTTGAAAACATATATGCACCCCAATGTTCACTGAAGCACTATTTACAATAGCCAATAAATGGAAGCAACCTAAATGTCTATGAACATATGAATGGATAAAGAAGATGTGATACATAAATGAAATGGAATATTATTCAGCCTTAAAAAGAAGGAAATAATGCCATTTGCCTGAATATTCATTGGAAGGACTGATGCTGAAGCTCCAATACTTTGGCCACCTGATGTGAAGAACTGACTCATTGGAAAAGACCCTGATTCTGGGAAAGACTGAAGGCAGGAGGAGAAGGGGATGACAGAGGATGAGATGGTTGGGTGGCATCACCGACTCGATGGACATGAGTTTGAGCAAGCTCTGGGAGTTGGTGACGGACAGGGAAGTCTGGCAACTGATCGATTGAATGCCATTTGCAGCAACATGGATGGACCTAGAGATGATCATACTAAGTGAAGCAAGTCAGAGAAAGACACATACCATATGATATCACTTACATATGGAATCTAAAAATATGACACAAATGAACCTATCTATGAAACAGAAACAGAGTCACAGACCTAGAGAACAGACTCATGGTTGCCAAATGTGAGGGGGCTTGGAAGAAGGATGGAGTGGGAGTCTGGGATTAGTAGATGCATACTGTTATATATAACAAATCACTTTGCTGTATGCCAGAAACTGACACAACAATGGAAATCAACTATACTTCAATAAAATAGATTTTTAAAAAGGTGGCAGATGAGTTTAAGGTGCTCCTCAGATATTTGTACTGAATTCTCTAGTTTGTCTCTTTAAAAACAGAAGAGACTAAGTATCATGAATGCAAAGTAAGCTCTAACCTAAATCTTTCTAACAGTATTGGGACTTTGTTGTCTCAAGACAAGGGTGGTGGCCTGAATGGAGAAGGGACAAAAACCACCTGAAAGGTAAGAACTGGCAGTTTCAGCTGCCAGACTTTCAGATCATAAAACCCTCAGTATTAGGAAGAACACAGTGTCTGAGCAACCTGAGTTTAAAAGAATGCCCCTTAACATTCCTTCCTCTTCTTTCTAATTACTTGTCTCAAGAAGCCTTCAGATTTGCAATTTAGTCTCTTCAATGGACTTATTCATTAACAGGGAGTGTGCCCTGTTCAAATGATTGATGCCAGTTATCTTACAAGATTCATCTCCCATTTCATTTGATGAATCAGCATTCTGGTTTATAAATCAGTTTCTGGCAACCTGGCTTGGCATTCATCACTTCTCCACAGCTTGGTCGCCCCTACGTGAGTGGCTTCATTTATGTTTTCATTGCTGTAAATCTGAGGAGTGGTCCCTGGGCTTGTGGGAAATTTTTCAAAAGCAGCCTCTGTGTGAATTTGAATTGAAGCAAACAGCTCATGCTAAAATATTTGAAGAGCTTAACAATGTTTTAAGAATACCTTGTAATTCTGATTATTGCTATCCATAATATTCATTAGGCAGTCCATACATATTTGTTGAATTAAACAGAACCTTGTGCTAGCAATAAGCAAGAGCCAAGAAAGGCTTCTTATTTTTATTATTATTTTAATTTTTTCTTTACCAGAGTCGTGGAGGTGAGGATGGCAAGAGGGAAAAGGAAACAGCTCGTGGGACTTCCTTGGTGGTCCAGTGGCTAAGACTCTGTATTCCCAACGCAGGGGGCCTGGGTTCAATCCCTGGTCAGGGAACTAGATTCCCACATGCCACAACTAAGAGTTCTCATGCTGTAACTAAGACCTGATACAGCCATATAAATAAATATTTTTTAAAAAAGAAATGGCTCACAAGAAAATCAGTCAGAACAGAAAAGGACCCAAAGCTCCCATGAGTAGATGCCAGAGCATAACCTGTGTGCAGATCAAGGCTTAACTGAGCAGAACTGTGCACAGACAATGGAGGTGAGCTTGGAGGGGTCCAGATAACAGAGAAGGCGAGAAATATGAGGGGCTGATTTGAAGAGGGAACTACAGAGGGAGTCATAAATACCTAAAGAAGGATTCTTAAGACCATTTCAGTATGATGCATTGATTAAAACCCTCCTTAGTTGGATATCTGTGAAATTTAATATGGGGCAGAAAACTAAAAAAATAAGAAAAAAAACCTCCATAGAATCTATTATTTAGGAATCTGGAATTGAATCTAGCTTTTTGTTTTTACAGGTGGAGCAATAGGCCTTTTAGGGGCAGTACTATATTTTCTATATATTTACTATATTTTCCCTGGTAGTTCAGATGGTACAGAATCTGCCTGCAATGCAGGAGATGTGGGTTCAATCCCGGGGTTGGGAAGACCCCCTGGAGAAGGAAATGGCAACCCACGCCAGTATTCTTGCCTGGGAAATCTCATGAACAGAGGAGACTGGAGGGTTACAGTCCATGGGGTTGCAAGGAGCAAGACACAACTGAGCGCGTAACACAACACAACACAACTACATAATCAAGTGATATTTAGGGCTACTTGCTCAGGATTGACCAAAGGTACCTAGCCACAAGTTAGATAAAATGCTAAGCTAATTGTGTATTTTCATCATGACTGGCTTATCCCATAGACTTAGGTAGAAAGTGGCATGAAGCAGGAGCCCTGAGGGTCTTGAAAACACAACCAGAGCTATATAGAAATCTGGGTCAAGATGATTTTAAAGTTAGAAATACTGAGAAATGCCTATGTGAAAGATCATCTAGATTTTTTTTTTTAGGCAATCTCCCCAGTGTCCCCAAAGAGACTAATGAAAACTACAACTTTGGTGGCATATTTTCTTACTAACTTAAAGCAAGGTAGCATAGTGATGTTGACAGATATTAGGACTCAGATGTCAAATTCCTAATTTCATCTCAGAGAGAAGAAAAAGAAGGGGGCAATTCTCTTTTACATGTAAAGAACTGGGAGAATGCCCATGAAGGGCTTCGCTGGAGACAACAGTAGATTGAGTTTGGAAGGTGGGAAGTTCCACTTATTACACAAATGATGAATAGTCAAGTATTATTGAGTAATCTTAGACTTCATTGAATGAAAGAACATGGGCAATATTTGCACTGTCTGGAAAGCTGCTCAAGTCTGAAGAAGAGAAAGGTATGTAGATCCAACTGAAAACTCTAAAGGGATGAAGACTCTGTGCCCTAGCTGCTTGAAGCCACAGGACCCAAATCAGCATGGCCCCTGTGAGCAGTGATGATGTAAATGCCCTCTGGAACTCAGTTAATTTCAGTCGCTCAGTCGAGTCCGACTCTTTGCAACCCCATGGACTGCAGCATGCCAGGTATCCCTGTCCATCACCAACTTTCAGAGCTTACTGAAACTCATGTCCATTGAGTCGGTGATGCCATCCAACCATCTCATCCTCTGTCATCCCCTTCTCCTCCCGCCTTTATTTCCCAGCATCAGCATCTTTTCAAATGAGTCAGTTCTTCACATCAGGTGGCCAAAGTATTGATTGGAGTTTCAGCTTCAGCATCAGTCCTTCCAATGAATATTCAGGACTGATTTCCTTTAGGATGGACTGCTTTGACCTCCTTGCAGTTCAAGGGACTCTCAAGAATCTTCTCCAACACCACAGTTCAAAAGCATCGATTCTTCTGCGCTCAGCTTTCTTTATAGTCCAACTCTCACATCCATACATGACTACTGGAAAAACTATAACTTTGACTAGATGGACCTTTGTTAGCAAAGTAATGTCTCTACATTTTAATATGCTATCTAGGTTGGTCACAGCTTTTCTTCTTTTTCATAGCTTTTCTTTTCTTTACTGTTAGTTGCCATCATTTGAAAATTTATGATAAGTTTCACATTTTTCAGTGAAATATACTTCTGCTCACTCATAAAGGGTTGAATTCTATTGAAGAATTGTGTCTACTGGGCAGGAACATGCATCTACTTTTCTTTATATCAGATTACTTTAAATAAAATATGTAATGGTTTAACAGAATGGATCATATTTATGAAATAAAACTTCAAAATATATAAATTTGGCAATAATTTTTCTAAAACATTTTATTTGCATATTAAATTATAAACAGAATGAAAAAACATGGGAGAAGTAACGAAAAATGGCTTCAGATCATCAGGTTTTCACTTTTGTGCATAGGATAAAAAACTTAAATATGTCAAACCAAAGATAGCACAGATTTACATAGAAAATTAAAACTGAAAAGACTGATTTATATTTCCCTTCAAGGTATATAACTTCCCTCAGTGACAGAATTTACACCTCTGGCTAATGCCTTCACATTCAAAAGGACACATAAGTAGTATATGTAGTCTAGATAGATATACCATCTATATGAATAAGTTGTACTTAGATCACTTGTAGGTATCTAGATATATGGTTTTGATAACAGTGGTGATGTTTTAAAATGAAACTTTTTCCATATTTTATACAGCCTAAAATGACAATGTGGTTTTTTTTCCTGTTCCTCCCTGCCCCCCACCCCACCACACACACACAGCTCAGTTTAAGTTTAAGGAACCAGAATTACAGTGAGGTTAAGTGACCTGCATGAGGTCACTCATCCCGCTAATAATAAAGAACCCTGGGTTTGCAATGCTAACCTTGGCACTCAGTATAACTGCATCACTGTATGGTGACAATCTCTCTGAGGATAATTGAGCGGGCTATATGGGTAGATTCCTTCAAAGGCTACCTACTGCAGTATTCTGGTCTGGAGAATTCCATGGACTGTATAGTCCATGGGTTGCAAAGAGTCGGACATGACTGAGTGACTTTCACTGGATTATAATAGCCCTTATTAAAGCAAGGTTTTTTTGTAGGCACAGAACTCATCATTCCTCTGTTCAAGTTCAAGTTCACATTTCTAGATTATCCTGATCTACTCAAGTGTTACAGAGATTTCCACATTGGAATCAAATGAACTTAGCAGGTGCTCCCTTAGAAAAGGGTGTGAAATGTTCTAAATAACAGCTAAGATTCTAAAATTGAGATTCAGTCTTCTTTTGATGTTTAATTTCACACAACTGAAATTTTCTTTTGTCACACAGAACATTTTAATATGAGATACAAAGCAAAATGAAAGAGCACAGGAAAATGAGCAGAGATACAATCTTACATGCATCTTTTGTTCTTTTTCCTGCCCGCAGGACTCACTGTATATATATGTATATAAAGTATATATACACATATGGAGACAGAGTTGGAGGATGGTTGATTCTAGTTTCATTGATGGATATACAATGCAAATATTTACATTGTACACAGTAGAGGGAGGGACAAGTATTACAGAAGTAAAGCATCTCCTAGTAAACTCTCATTGATAATGTTTCTTTGCATTACTTATTTCCTTGAGATGACCCTACCAAATTACACAGTTTTAAAGCCATTAGAACATTATCTTTCATTTTCTAAGACTTGACCTGTATTTCTTAACCTAGAGACGTCGTTAGAGATATAACTTCCTATCTAATTATAATTTTCTTAGCAACTATGATAACACATTGCAAATTTTAATAAGCCATTCATTAATTTTGAGTCTATTTCTTCAGCCACTTCTTGATAACGTTTTCTGGTTTCTTGAGTCAGCATTAGTGGAGACCAGCAGGGGAGGGTGAAACAGATTCATTCATTTTGCTACCAGTTTTCCACTTTGATGAGCAAGTAAAGGTTTTAGATTTTGTGCAGAATTCTCACTGTACAGTCTGTGACCTCTGGTCTCACTGATAGGCAGGGTTATCTCGTGTGAGTATCAGAGTGTATCAGTGGTATTACTGTATACAGAATAGTGCTGCTTAAGAAGCTGAACAGATTTTTCTATAAGCAAACACAAAAGGAAAAGCACGCTTGTGTGTTGGAGGTGGAGGAACCAATCAATCTTAGGTCAGGCCAAAGCCAATATTACTTAGAAATTTGATAGTTAAGTTACTGGAATTTGTTGGAGCCTATCAGAATATAATTTGATTTTGTGATTAGTGAATTATGTCACAATTACTTCCTCTGGCTATTAAAAACTGTCACGTACAAGAAAAAAGGTAAAGTATTAAATATAGAATTCTACCTATTACTAGGTCACAACTAGACTTAGTCTTCCAGGCTCCTCTGTCCATGGGATTCTCCAGGCAAGAATACTGGAGTGGGTTGCCATTCCCTTCTCTAGGAGATCTTCCCGACTCAGGGAATGAACCTGGGTCTCCCGCATTTCAGGCAGATTCTTTACCATCTGTGCCACCAGGGAAGCCCATACTAAAGTACAGAACAGAGTAAAATCCTAAATCCTTACTATAGCTCACAAGGTACTCCCTGCCAGATCTGGTCTTTAGAGGAGCTCAGAAGTCATCTTCAAACATTTTCTTCTCCCTTCCTTTCTGGGTTCCACTCATACTATCCCCACTAGTGGTTATTTGGATAGTACAAAGTTGCTCCCACTTCTGTGTACTCTATGTTGCTTTTCCTTCAAACATCTGTATGACTTGTTTTCTCATTTCAAACAGGTCTAAGTTCAAGCGCTGACAGTCTTAGTTTCCTAAGGCTCCTGTAAGAAATGATCACAAACTGGGTGGCTTATAACTACAGAAATGTATTCTCTCACAATTCTGGAGGCCAGAAGTCCAGTCGAGGTGTAGGTAGGGTTAGTTTCTTTTGGAGGCTGAGTGGGAGAATCTCTTCAATACTTCTCTCCTAGCTTCTGGCAGTGCCAGGAATCCTCGGTGATGAGTAGCTTGTAGACGGGTCACTTCAGTCTCTGCCCCGTCTTTAAATGACCCTCATCACTGTGTCATCTCCTGTTCTGTCTCTTTTAAGCACACCCATCACTGGAATTGAGGCCCACTCTGAAACCAGAATGATCTCAAGACCTTTAATTATATACGCTAAGAAACTATTTCCACATAAGGTCACATTCACAAATACCAGGAGTTTGGACTTGGATATATCTTTTGGGGAGCTTCCCTGGTGGCTCAGATGGTGAAGACTCTACCTGCAGTGCAGGAGATTCAGGTCTGATCCAGGGGTCAGGAAGATCCCCTGGAGAAGGGCATGGTGGCTACAGTTCATGGGATCACAAAGAGTTGGACATGACTGAGTGACTAACACACTATATTTTTGGGGGGGGGCACTGTTCAACTATTTAGATTGCACCTTCAGAGAGGTCATCACTGACCACATTCAATGGTAAATGAGCAGTAGTTATGATACATATACTATCACACTCTCCCATCTAACTTTGAATTACTTTTTTTCATAGTACCAAATATTCAGAGTATTTCAAATATCAATTTATCTATTTCTCCTTCTAGAATGTAATCTCCATGAGAATACATTTGATTTGGCTACCTGCTGTTTCCTCAGCATCTAGAATATTACAAGGCAAGTAGGAGGTGCTCAGTCAATACTTACTGAATGGCCCAAATTTGGTTGAATACCATTAATTGGCTTTGAATAATTTATAGTGCTTGGCTTCCCTGGTGGCTCAGATGGTAAAGCATCTGCCTGCAATGCAGGAGACCCAAGTTCAAACCCTGGGTTTTTAAGATCCCCTGGAGAAGGATGACAGCCCATTCCAGTACCCTGGCCTGGAAGATCCCATGAACAGAGGAGCCTGGTAGGCTACAGCCCATGGGGTCGCAAAGAGTCAGACGTGACTGAATGACTTCACTTTCACTATCACTTTTATAGTGTTTATGATTATACAAACTAGAAATATGGGGGTTGTTGTGGACAGAATAAGGATTTCCCCAAAATGTCCACATTTTTTTTTTCTTTCGGGCCACATCACGCAGCATATGGGACTGTAGTTCCCCAGCCAGGGATCAAAACTGCATCCCCTGTATTAGAAGCACAGAGTCTTAACCACTGGACCTCCATAGAAGTCCTCAAATGTCCACATCTTAATCTCCAGAACCTGGGACTATGACACATTACATGGCAAAATGGACTTTGCTGATGTGATTAAATTAGGGATCTTGAGGTGGGGAGATAACCTTTGTTTCTCTAGGTGGGCCCATTGTTGATGATTCTTAGAGTATCAGAGTCAGAAAAGATGTGACAATGGAAACAAAGGTGAGAGTGAGAGAAATTTGAAGGTGCTATGCTACTGGCCTTGAAGATGGAGAACGGGGTCACAAGTCAAGGAATGTAGGTAGCTTCTAGAAGCTGAGAAAAGCAGGGAAACAGATTTTTCCTTCAAGCTTCCAGAAAGGAACATAGCCATGCCCACACCTTGGTTGTAGCCCTATAAAGCCCATTTTGGACTTCTGACTCCACAACTGTAAGATAATATATTTGGGTTGCTGCCAGGCTCCTCTGTTCATGGGATTCTCCAGGTAAGAATACTGGAGTGGGTTGCCATGCCCTCCTCCAGGGGATCTTCCTGACCCAGGGATCAAACCTGTGTCTCATGTCTCCTGCATTGGCAGGCAGGTTCTTTACCACTAGCGCCACCTGGGAAGCCCTTAAGGTACTAAGTTGGTGGTAATTTGTTAAACCAGAAATAGGACACACACACAGTCTTAATTTATCTTCCATAAAGAACAGAACAAAAAAGATAAGAAATCCTTTGTTTTTATGCCTTTAAGTTTTGGAATTCCTTCAAAATTTCCTAAGTTTAACAAAATGAAAGATAAACAATATATATTTTCTAATATATTTCTGAACTAAAGCAGAGATATTATTTGTACAGTGTTTTATAAGATACATATTTCTATACCACTAAGGCCCACGCATGTGTTTAATGGTAACATACCCAAGCAGCTAAATCTCTAAAATTGAGGCCTAGTTCTTTGAGTACATTATACCAATTGCATTAATAAGGCTAACATATTCCATCTTGCCTGTCAGGGAAAGCATGGAACTCATAAATCAGTACGAGTCATAATATTTATTGAAATAGAGGTTGTCCTCAAGCCCTCAGTAGAGGATTATCAGCATTTCACAGCAGCTGCATTCAACAGTGAGCAGCTAATACATAGCAATCTGTAGTGAAATATTTATGAGCTTAACAGTTTTCATTTCTCTCAGTGAAATAGAGGGATGGTTCAGCTTTTGATTGTACAAGTATAGGATCTGATAGACACTGAAGCATGTCTTCATCTGGCTGGGAACAGAGCACAATTCCACAGGTTATAGTTAATGCAGTAAGTACTAGTGATAAAAATAACATTTTGCGTCGATCACTTTTATAAATGTACTCTGTTCTGAAGTGTCATCTCTGATAGTACATATTCCTCACCCAGGACAACATTACATTCTCCAGTGTACTATGAGAGAGCTCTTTGAAATATAAAAGTTCAAATGTGTGATGGTCAGAAACTCTATATACTGTGGAAAAAAAAACAAAACACTGAACCAAGACAAATAGCTAGATATTCCAAACTAGAAATACATCCCTATATGAATGATGTAGACAAAGGAGGCAAAACGTTTTGAGTGAACACAATCACTGCTTTATTCCTCTCTATAAGATGATGCCTGTTTAGGGATGCTGGGATCACCTCAGGGCCTGAAGAGTGTGGATTTTACATTCTGAGCAGCTCCAATCGTATTTAGGCTTTAACATCTTGCTGAAGGACATATTCTGAATTATTTTTCATACCTCTGAGTCCTTTCTTGATGTTTCCTCAGTCTGAAATCTTTTCTCCACCAACTCTGTCTGGACAGGTCCTGTTCATTTGTGCAGAAAAGAGTTAACCTACCAGGACTGAGCCTGCTTTCCTTTAGAAAGGCTAGATTTCAAGGTTAACTCTCCATCTGCCTGTGGGAACGTAGGTCTTGGGAGAGCTCCCATCATTCCCTGATAAGTATGGCTCACTGTGCCTAAATGGTTTGTGCAAACAATATGCTTCCTACTGAGCATCTGCTTTCCTTCTGGGACTCTGGCATTTTGATGTGCCAGGCAGAGGGTGCTTATGTGACCAACCCTCGATACAATCCCTGGATGCTGTGTCTCTAATGAGCTTCCCCGACAGACAACATTTCACCTGTGTTGTCACAATTCCCGGCTGGAAGAATTATGTGCATCCTGTGTGACTCGCCTGGGAGAGGACTCTTGGAACATTTTCCCCGGTTTCCTCTGGGATTCACCCCATGCCCCCTTTCTCTTTGCTGTTCGTGTTTTGTATCCTCTCGTCATAATAAATCACAGCTGTGGAAACAACTATATGCGAAGTCCTATGAATTCGTCTAGTGAACCATAGAAACTAGGGATGGCCTTGGGGACCCTTCATACACTTCCCTATATTCTTAGCTCCAATGTCACCTTCTCCCACTTCTCCCACCCTGGAAGAATTACACCCTCAACTGTTTTGAATAACCCAATTTATACTGCCTGCATGGCTTTTAAAGGACATATTACAGTTGCTGTGTATATGTCCATCTCCTGTAAGGACAGGAATCATGCTTTATTCATCTCTGTATCACTGTGTGCTAGCACAGAGACTATAAACTAAATAATTGCTCAATACTAGTTCAGTGGAATGGTCATCAGAAGTGCAACTTGTAAGAAGAGAATCAAATACAATCACAGAAATAAAACCAAAAGCACAAATTTTGGCATTCTTATATTCTTAGTATTTTTTTTTTTATAACTAAAGATATTTTTGCATAAGCCAACTATTTAGCATATAAACAGACTTTTGATTATAAAGCAAAACATGACAATATAATAAAGCACATATACTGTCCACACAAATAGATCTAACTTTTGGATTTTATTTTCAGAATGGCATTTGTCATGATTTGTAACTAGCAAATAAAAGTAGTTGCCATTTTATTTCCTATATACCTGATCTTCTCTGATTAGATGTGCACACTTTGTAAAGCACTGCCATTCTACATTTTCCCTTAAATTGATTACTTTTAAATTACTGTATGTTTGGGGAAAGACTGTTTTGGCATAGAGATGGTGACTGAAGTCATCAATAATCAAATTAATATAGGAAACACCTCAGAAAATCTTGTGGTGTTCATGTAGTATTTTAAGGTAGAATCTCAGCAAATTCATGAATAGTTTTGTCTTAAAACTTTGCTTCTTAATAAATGCTGACAAATCAGTATTACCCTATTAATGTTTCTGTTAAGCCCCTTGAAAAGATTCCACAACTGGTCATTTTTCACAGATTTTTCATTCCTTTGAGTTAATCAGGTTGTAATAAGAAATACAGGTAGTTACTACATGGAATCCTGTATCTGGTTAGAAGTGATTCATTAAACTACAAAAATAAAATTAAAATCTTTTCATCTCAGAAAGCTCTGAGATGAGAGAGCCAATCACTTTGGTTTCTAGCGCTGACTCAGTGAAACAGATTAATAAAAAATCTATATATATATGTTAAATTATTATTGGACTAATAGAAAAGGATATTTATATACGCACAATATTATATTTTAAAAAGTAGTTCTTTGGTTTTTCCCCTATAAACATATGGTCCCAAAGAAGTCTTCAAATTCTTTCACTCTCTTATGGGCAAAACAGTCAATAGCAAAGCACTGTCAAGTATATAAACACAGCTCTTTGCCTCAGCTCATGCTGACCAAATGCTCTTTTACTTTTTGTTTAAAAAGTCTGCAAAGATCAGAGAGGTTCCATCAATCCTAAAAGATCCAAGAGATACAGATAAGATGGCTTTGCACACTGAAATAAACCTGATATGCACTGCACTATGTCAATGACCTAGAAAATACTAGATGTATGAGAAGTGTATTTTGGTCAAATAAACAACTTGTGTATTTCACAGAGTAAATATGACAAGTACAGTGAACTATTTTGATTTTTTTAATGATTTTCATTTATATGATCTTCAGGTCAAGGTACTTCAGTGATACATTCACCGATCAGTTCTGAATTATACAGACTATATTTGAATGCTGCAGTGACGCCAATAGAATGATCTATTATCCACAGATCAATGGGAAAAAGGATGGGTGCACTTGAAAATTACAGAAGCTCATCTACTCTATTGTGTTGGTGGCCTAGTTCCAAATTAAAGATGTGAACATCCGTGCATTAATATCGGAGCCAGGTTTTAAAGACAATTAGGCCAAAGTTAAGTTCAATTTAAGGGCTCTTTTGATTATTGCTTACAATGTCAAGCTAACTTTAAAATGCCTTAACAGCTTCAATGGCCATGGTCAACACTTTGAAAACTTTGAATCTTTATGGTCTGCCTCTTCTACCCCATGACTCCCAATGCAAGGCAGGGATTGTGATGGCCTAATTTTGCCTGATTGGTAGGTTGCAAAAAAGAAAAGAGAGAAGCTAAATAAATGGCTCATAAATGTTCAGTTTTTATGGAAATATAGTTTATATCCATGTATGCATTCACATACTATTTTATGAATATACTTCTTTATTTTTGAGTCTTTCCCTTTATTTACAGTGTATAACAAGCGTGGAGTTTATTATACATTAGTATTAATAATTTCCAACCTTGTTTTTCTAAGTTAATTTTTATTGGCGTATAGTTGCTTGACAATGTTAATGTTAGTTTCTATGGTACAGCAAAGTGAATCAGCTATTAGTATACATACAACCTCTCTGTTTTGTATTTCCTTTCCATTTAGGTCACCACAGAGCATTAAGTAGAGTTCCCTGTGCTATACATTAGGTTCAGGAATATATTGCTTTGCAGAAGTTTATCCTCAAATTTAATGCATAGCTTCAGTAGAGATTGACATGAGATTGTCAAGGAAGAAGGAGATGCTAGCCTCTCAACTAAATAGTAAACAGAAGTGAGTGGTATGATATGTCCCTAACAGTTTGCTCTCATATTTAAACCACTTGCTTTGTGTAACTAATAAATGAGACTATATTGATTTCTTAAAGAGAAAAGCATCCTTTTATTAAGTACCTTCCATGCACCAGGCAGTCTACCCATCAAATTTACTTATATTAGTTCATTTTAATCCCCCCAGCAACCCTATGAGATGATGCTGAAATTTGGAATGAAGGATTAAGAAACTAGCCTATAGTTTCTTATATTGGTATGTAGTCAAGCTGTTGTAGTAATAGCTTCCAATCTGTCCATGCCTCTCGGTATACTTAGTTTTTGGTAGCAACCTTCACTCTGTCTGTGGGCTTGGCCATGAGGCCAGTGGAACAATAGCAGAGATTTGAAAAGTGCATACGTTTTTGGACTCAGCCTCCTTTAATGATCTAGGGATCTGACACCACTATCTGACAAAGTTCAGGTCAGCCTGCTAAAATGTAGAAGACCACATGGGGCGGAGATAGGCGATACCAGCAAGAGCCTCACTAGGCCACCCTACTCCATCCAACCTGACAGTTCCTTCCAGACACATATGTGACCCCTAGCTCAGATCAGGTGGGTCTGGCCTAGACCAGAAGAACCACCTAGTAGAACCCAGCCCCAAGTGCCTTCCTACAGAATCATGAGCTAAATAAATAGCTACTATTTTAAGCCACTAAGTTGTAGGGTTCTTTGTTACATGGGAAAAGCTAACTGATTCAGTGAGCTGAGCTCTGTATCAATGATTCTCTGTGTCTGAAAGGCCATGTTCATAACATAAATAAGAGAAGTGAGGTGCTAGAGCTCTTGATTAAATTATGTGAAATTATACTGAAGAAAGCCCAGGTCAGGTCCCAAAGCAAGCAGCACAAATCAGAGTTAAAGTCACAGTAATTTTTTCCCTGTGACCTGAATGGCCAAAAAGATGTGCTCAAATCTCAAATGTCGCTTTCTGTGCAAATGAAACCAGACTGCCTGAATTTTATGGTTTTAATCCAATTGGGCTATGAGATACGGACCTATATTTATACGCATAAATATTTTTGTTTTGGCTCCCAAGCATCTCAAAGAAAATACTCTTGATACTTGAGGAGATTCCAAGTTGGAACAAATAAATAGCAGCCTCACTTTGTGCATTTTCACCATGGTAAAGTCTTTCCATGCTGATCATCTCATTGTGCAATGTGAATTATTCAGGATATAAATCTGCTTTCTTTTTGCACCTAGGGGACAATAAATTTGACAATGGAGATGGATTTGAAGTATAAATCATGCTGGAGACTTCATGAATATTCAAATTAAATCAGGTCTGGTTCTGAACCCCACACTCCTGCTCACAGTGTAAATCACTGTGTATGTTGCTCAAGAGGTCACCCCAAACGGGCTTTAGTAATGCTTTTTTCCCTTGAAAAACACAATTAATTACAATTGTTTGCCCCTAAGGATTTCACTTTCAAATTGTTTATTTTCTGTGTCACTGATGAGCTGACTGGGAAAATGAAACACTTCAGTTTAATTACCAGCTGCAATTACAGGTCGTGTAAAGGTACTTCATCTTATATTTTTTATAATTGTCTATTCTTATGATAGAATATGAAGTTATATTTGCCACCTTTCAAAACACTAACAATGCCACTCCATTTCCAGGAAAAAGTTAACATGAGATGACTCTAAAATGACTTCGATGTGGCTTGGAGATATTTAAACACAGGGGTAGGTTCTGTTTCATCCAGGTTCCTTCAGTTTCTTGGACTTCAACACAGAAAGATAACGAAGATGAGAAAAGAGATAAGAAAACATAGTCGATAACTTTATTAAGGTGAGACTTTGTTTTAGAATACAGGTGATGTGAAAGCTGAAAGAACTGTTTCATTCAGATATAAGTGGATAGGAATTTACATCCAGCTTTTTTCCCTTACCAGATATGTGACTAAAGTCATTTTCACTTTTCTAATTTTATTGCCTATTTGGTTTATCTTTCAAGTTGTACTTACAAAAGAAAGCAATGCTGGTTCCTAACAGGGGCTGTTGTAAGGATTGAGATACTTGATGTTGACTGTCATAATTCTAGATATAAAGTAGAGACTCAACAAACTTAAGTACCTTACTCAACCTTTCAAGTTGGTTATATTGTACATACCAGATTGCATGATATGTTGGTAACTGTGGGTTGTGGAGCCATACTTTCCAGATTCAAATCCTGACCATACTACTACTATTTTGGAATCTCCAGCATTTCACCTGTGACATGGAGCAATAATATAATCTACTTAATAGGGTTATTCTTAAGACTTACACAACCTAGGTTTTGTAAAAATGCAGGAAAAGGTGCCTAGCATAGTAAGCTGACAAGAAATCAAGATGACTGGTGGCAAAACAGCAATGTTTTTGTTTTAAATGTAAGAGAACCCTCTAAAGAACCCTCTGATAACACCTTTGTCACATTTTTAATTTGGAGAGCAAAGTACTTTAATACTAAAAACAGGATACAGAATAAAGTACAAAATGAAGAAAACGATTGTATCTTATACATTCTTGTATCTCATAATTTTTGATCTGAAATAATAGATACAGTCTCTGGATTTTGCTTCTGGATTGTTATTTACTGGGTACTACAATGTTTTTGAACGTTTGGCCAAGGGGCTCTGAACAAGCATGAAATCCATATTAGTGTCAAAACAGATCTGTGTTTTGTTATTGTTTGCAGCTTTGATATACAGCTTGAAGACATGGACTTTGTATAGCTGTCACAACAGGAAACATGAACAGTTTTATGTATGTTGCTGATGTAAGATAACCCAGTATATACAATGGAAAGATAAAATCCTAAACATAATAGTGCATCAAAAATAAAATATGAATGGAAGTCCATCATAATGGCAACATGGTTTTACTTAACCAGTAATGCAGCATGAATAGAGGATATTTGCAACTGGATCATTTTGCACTGATAGGTTTGCAATTCAAAGTATGTCATTTGATCTTTTATTGGTTGATTCAGGGCTATTCCAGAAGTCCATTACATGAGGGCATCTGGACTGAGTAGAACTAACGGTGATAACATTCCAACTTGTCTCACTAGTTCTTAAAAGAACACCATCCCAATAGAAATACAAATAAAAAATTCATGCTGGTTTCCCACCCTCTTGGCAGGAAGTAGGGGTGAGGGGCTGTGCTGTGATATTTCCAGAGCTGGATTTAACACGTGTAAGCAGTTTTTGTGTCAACTGTGCTTTTACACTCACTACTAGAGTCATCAATATACCCTTAGCAATGTCCATACAGACATATAAGGATACAAAATCTTCAAGGTAGAAACAGAATATGTAGCTGATCAGCAATGCCCTTTAAGAGCAGAGTAAAAAAGAAAAATGCAATTTTAAGCACATTTTTGATGGTTATGGCAAGCTATCTTAGTAGTCAAATGACAAGATGATGTTTTGTTTTTAGCACACTGAATTGCATATAGATATGAACTCAGAGGAACTTTTAAGACGTGTTCAAGCTTCACTTGTGACCCTGAAAGAAAGGTTTTCCTGGGGAACTTCTGCAAGTACAGAAACAGCTCTATGCTTTATGGGTGAGGGGAATGACTATTAGGTTGGTGCAAAAGTAATTACGGTTTTGCACTGTTGAACTTTGCTGTTTGATATTGGAATACCTTCTTAAATAAATTTGGTTATGTCATACATCATTTTAAGGCACATTTCCTGCTTTATTTTATTATATTTTCTTTGCTAATGACATTCAGTTCAGTTCAGTTCAGTCGTTCAGTCGTGTCCGACTGAATCACTATGGAAATGATGTTAGACAAAAAGCAAATTGGAGCAATTTTCTTATTCGAATTCAAAATGTGTTGCAAAGCAGTGGAGACAACTTGCAACATCAATAACGCATTTGGTCCAGGAACTGCTAATGAACATACAGTGCAGTGGTTGTTCAAGAAGTTTTATAAAGGAGATGAGAGTCTTGAACATGAGGAGTGTAGTGGCCGGCCATGGGAAGTTGACAATGACCGACTAAGAGGATCATCAAAGTTGGTCTTCTTATAATTACATGAGAAGCTGCTGAAGAGCTCAGTGTTGACCATTCTATGGTCATTTGGCATTTGAAACCAACTGGAAAGGTGAAAGAGCTTGATAAGTGGGTGCCTCGTGAGCTGACTAAAAATCAAAAAAACCATCATTTTGAAGTGTCATCTTCTCTTATTCTACATGACAACAATGAACAATTTCTGGATTGGATTGTGACGTGCCTTGAAAAATGGATTTTATGTGACAACTGGTGATGACCAGCTCAGTGGTGGGACTAGGAAGAAGCTCCAAATCACTCCCAAAAGCCAAACTTGCACCAGAAAAAAGGTCATGGTCACTGTTAGGTAGTCTGCTGCTGGTCTGATCCATTACAGCTTTCTGAATCCCAGCAAAACCATTATCTCTGAGAAGTATACTCAGCAAATCCATGAGATGCACTGAAAACTGTAATGCCTGCAGCTGGCATTGGTCAACAAAGGGCCCAGTTCTTCTCTATGACAATGGCTGACCACATGTCACATAACGAATGTTTCAAAAGTTGAACAAATTGGGCTATGAAGTTTTGCCTCATCCACCATATTCACCGGACTGCAAGGAGATCTAACCAGTCCATTCTAAAAGAGATCAAACCTGGGTGTTTATTGGAAGGACTGATGCTAAAGCTGAAACTGCAATACTTTGGCCACCTCATGCGATGAATTGAGTCACTGGAAAAGACTCTGATGCTGGGAAAGGTTGGGGGCGGGAGGAGAAGGGAACGACAGAGAATGAGATGGCTGGATGGCATCACCGACTCTGTGGACATCAGTTTGAGTGAACTCCGGGAGTTGGTGATGGACAGGGAGGCCTGGCATGCTGTGATTCATGGGGTCGCGGAGAGTCAGACACGAGTGAGCGACTGAACTGAACTGAACTGAACCATATTCACCTGACTTCTCACCAACCAACTACCACTTCTTCAAGCATCTCGACAACGTTTTGCAGGGAAAATGCTTCCATAGCCAGCAGGAGGCAGAAAATGCTTTCCAAGAGTTCACCAAATCCTGAAGCATGGATTTTTACACTACAGGAATAAACCACCTTATTTCTCAGTGGCAAAAATGTGTTGATTGTAATGGTTCCTAGTTTGATTAATAAAGATGTGCTTGAAGCTAATTATAATGTTTTAATATTTATGGTCCGAAGCTGCAATTACGTTTGCAACACTCTAATTAGAAGGCCAGTCATAGAAGTAGTTTTACCTTATTGGGAGCCTAGAAAGGATGTGCACCATGTATTGTGAGGCAGCTAGATTTCAGATGTAGGTAAAAGATATTGCTTAAAAAGAATGACTGCTCTAGTCACATAGTTGAGGAAATTTTGTGGGGAAGAAGCATTAGACTCAATCCAAACCTAGCCAGTCCCATACCCTGCCCATGGCAGGCATCACTAATAGATCACAGTGGTCCTCCCTGATGAGAAATACCTTAGAATTGTTCCTAACACTCCAGCCAGCTATTCCTAGTGGGACTTTTCTTAAGAGACAAAATTTATATTTGTCATCTCAGAAATAAGTACAATTCCTGAGGTGAGATCCAAGTAGAACAAACACAATTGTCCCAGAGGCAGATTTTAAATAAGTTTCTAAATTTAAAAGTGTTCAGAGTAGAACATTGTCCCTAAAATCTCTGAGAAGTGTTTGAGGACATCCTGGGAAAGTGCTCTATAGGAGATTTATATAAGAAGGTATGATAATGCAAGACCACTTAGGCAACCTTCGGCTCCACAGCTGAGAACCTAAGTGTGGGTCAGAATAACCAGGATATAAAAATAGAAATAGATCAGTTCAGTTCAATTCAGTTCAGTCACTCAGTTGTGTCCGACTCTTTGCAACCCCATGAACTGCAGCACGCCAGGCCTCCCTGTCCATCACCAACTTCTGGAGTCCACCCAAACCCATGTCCACTGAGTTAGTGATGCCATCCAACCATCTCATCCTCTGTCATCCTCTTCTCCTCCTGCCTTCAATCTTTCCCAGCATCAGGGTCTTTTCCAATGAGTCGGTTCTTCACATCAGGTGGCCAAAGTTTTGGAGTTTCAGCTTCAACATCAGTCCTTCCAATGAATATTCAGGACTGATTTCCTAAAGGATTGACTGGTTGGATCTCCTTGCAGTCCAAGGGACTCTCAAGAGTCTTCTCCAACACCACAGTTCAAAAGCATCAATCCTTCGGTGCTCAGCTTTCTCTATATTCCAACTCTCACATCCATACATGACCACTGGAAAAACCATAGCCTTGAATAGACGGACCTTTGCTGACAAAGTAATGTGTCTGCTTTTTAATATGCTGTCTAGGTTGGTCATAACTTTCCTTCCAAGGAGTAAGCATCGTTTAATTTCATGGCTGCAATCACCATCTGCAGTGACCTTGGAGCCCAAAAAAATAAAGTCTGACACTGTTTCCACTGTTTCCCCATCTATTTGCTATGAAGTGATGGGACCAGATGCCATGATCTTCGTTTTCTGAATGTTGAGCTTTAAGCCAACTTTTTCGCTCTCCTCTTTCACTTTCATCAAGAGGCTCTTTAGTTCTTCTTCACTTTCTGCCATAAGGGTGGTATCACCTGCATATCTGAGATTACTGATATTTCTCCCGGCATTGATTCCAGCTTGTGCTTCATCCAGCCCAGCGTTTCTCATGCCCCTTACTAAATATGATGAAAATCTGACCACTGTATAAATACAATTAGTTTTCATTTTCTGCCTCTTTAATTCAGCAAGGAAGAATGAAGACTATCCACCTACCTATTTATCAACCATTTATATCTATATATCATCCATTTTATCACATATATGTGCATGTATGTGGGCATATATATATATACATCTATATACTCATACTCTGATCTTTATATTTTTATCTTATCATATAAGGTAATTCTGGAAGAATTTATGGGGTTGAATTTTTTTTAGTCTATACGAATAGAATGATTACTTTATATCTGAAGAGATTTTTATTAGACCTAGTACCTTAAATATATATATTATTTTTTTCTTGATATTTGTACTTTAAACTAGCAAGAGGGCAAAAGCGTTTGTGTGTGTGTGTGTGTGTGTGTGTGTGTCCTATTCCACCAGAAACCATGACAGCATTTATTAATCTTTGAGTTTCTCCCCCACCATTTATTAATGAATAACATCTTGTTCAATGTCACAGGTTTGAGCAGCATGCATCAAACACTTGTAAAAAACCTTTATCTCCGACAGTGAACATCAAAGCCAACAGATACTCATTAAGGAAGAATCCAGGCAGCACTTCAAACAATGAACAGATCTAGAAGGAAATATGATATGTAACAATGTCCTTGTGTAAGCTTGTTTATGCACACATGTGTGTACACCTGCTTGCCAAAAAAGTGACAGTGGGTATTTGCTGAAGAAATAAGAGCAGGGTGGGAGAGTTTGTGAGGCATTGAGAAGTGAGTTCTGACCTACATGAGCACATTTTCCTTTTACCAGTCAGTCAGTGGCAGGTGATATTTGCTACTCCTTTGATTTGATCATATGCTGCCTAACAAGAGATATTTAGTTTTATGCATGAACTGTTCAATTTCCTTTGTAGTAGAAAGTCAGGGATGTTCATAAACCTTTCTCTTTCCAACTCTCCTATTTTACCTCTAGTTGCCTACTCACATTCTCAAGTTTAGTAGGTGACTATTCCTTATTTAACTTATATGCAGAGTACATCATGAGGAACGCTGGGCTGGAAGAAGCACAAGCTGCAATCAAGATTGCTGGGAGAAATATCAATAACCCCAGATATGCAGATGACACCACCCTTATGGCAGAAAGAAGAGGATCAGTTCACTGATCCTTTTGAAGAGGAACTCAAAAGTCTCTTGATGAAAATGAAAGAGGAGAGTGAAAAGGTTGGCTTGAAGCTCAACATTCAGAAAACAAAGATCATGGTATCTGGTCCTATCACTTCATGGGAAATAGATGGGGAAACAGTGGAAACAGTGTCAGACTTTATGTTTTGGGGCTCCAAAATCACTGCGGATGCTGATTGCAGCCAGGAAATTAAAAGACGCTTACTCCTTGGATGGAAAGTTATGACCAACCTAGATAGTATATTAAAAAGCAGAGACATTACTTTGCCAACCAAGGTCCGTCTAGTCAAGGCTATGGTTTTTTCCAGTGGTCATGTATGGATGTGAGAGTTGGACTGTGAAGAAAGCTGATCGCCGAAGAATTGATGCTTTTGAACTGTGGTGCTGGAGAAGACTCTTGAGAGTCCCTTGGACTGCAAGGAGATCCAACCAGTCCATTCTAAAGGAGATCAATCCTGGGTGTTCACTGGAAGGACTGATGCTAAAGCTGAAACTCCAGTACTTTGGCCACCTCATGCAAAGAGTTGACTCACTGGAAAAGACTCTGATGCTGGGAGGGATTGGGGGCGGGAGGAGAAGGGGACGACAGAGAATGAGATGGCTGGATGGCATCACCGACTCGATGGACATGAGTTTGAGTGAACTCCGGGAGTTGGTGATGGACAGGGAGGCCTGGCGTGCTGTGATTCATGGGGTCGCAAAGAGTTGGACACAACTGAGCGACTGAACTGAACTGAACTGAACTGATTCCTTCTTTCTTCAAACTGAAAACAGGGCTTGCATTTGAAGGCTTGGATATGATGGGTAGGAAGAAATAATTACTTGTTAACTGTTTTCCTTTACATAAGGATGCTAGATATTCTGGAGTTGCAGAGATAATATAGATATTTTATTTGTAAGGCAGATAGAGTATGGCTTTCATTTCATCCTTTATAATCCCATTCTTCTCAATGGCACACATTAAATCATTCCTTCCAAATATACTTAGAATATGATGTTTTCTCAGTCCTTTCAAAGAATCTAAGAGAAATAGAATCATTTCTTTTTGTCTCATGACCATGTCTTATATCTCCTTCTGCTACTTTAGGTTCACATACCCTCTTAGTTGTGATGCTGGTTCCTGATAATATCATCAGTGCTTCTACAGATTGACGACATGACAAAAAAATAAACTATATGAACAATGACTAAAACTGTAAACTACCATAAATTTAATCCTTTATGTACATTAATCATAATCAGAAATACACATGAGGTTATTAATACTCTTATAAAACTAGAGGGTACGCATATTGGAACCTAATATCCCTGGAGGATGAGATAAAAGATTTTAAGTAGATAATGTTGGATAGGGAGGGGAGAGGTGACTGTTTTATCACTGCTTCTGACAAAGTATATACTTTCTTTCTTCCTTAGAACTAAAGGCTCTCCACTTTCACGACTTAAAAGTATGCTCCTTTAGGTCAGTTTAATACTTTTACTACAAAACTAAATTTCCCTCTAAAAAGAGTAAAATATTTGGGTCATACCTAAACTAGAACTAAACTAGTCTTAACAAACTCCAAATTCCTTCGCACAGTATTGAAGATGCCTCATAATCTGATTCATTTCTATTTTCCTACTGTCATTTGTCATCACATTCATATTAAATTGCAAGACATCTTCCAAACAACCTGTCATTTTGTACAGCCCAAAGATTTTGCACATCCTTTTGCTTCTTCCTGGGATTTCATTCCTTTTTTTTTTTTTTTGTCTTCTGGCCAGTTTCTATTCATCCTTTAAGACCCTTCTTTTCCAGAAAATGTAAGTGCTGCTTCTTACATTCTTAGAGAAGTGCTGCTTCTCTAAGCTGAGTTCCATGGGAGATTAATTGCCTAGAATTGGAGGGCAAGAACCACACCTTATTCACCTTTTTGTTTTCAGCAGTTTGTTCTTCCTTTCCTTAGTCTACTCATTGCATCCAGTTTGCTCACATGACATCTTAGCAGGAGCATGTACAAACACAATCGAACAAGAGCATTTTGCAAGCCAATAAATATTTACGTTCCACGTACTACCCATGGAAATTACAATAGTGAATAAGAGCAACACGGTCCTCAGTCTCCAGAGACACTGTCTCTAGTTTTTCTCAAGAATTCTAATTCAGAAGCATTATATCTTATTCCATTCTTCCCTGGCTCTCAGGCCCACTTCCAAAACCCATCTCCTAAAGCCTGATTCATATTGTCCTTGCTTTGAGAATGCAAATGGCTAAAGGCCATTTCTAGCCTTGTAGCCTGAAATTCTTCTGAACATGATTTAGTTTCTCTGCTACTTGAGAAGTACAGATATGGACATAAGGAGCTCCCAGCTTCTGCTCTTTAGAATCTGCACTGATTGGGTCAACCCCATTCAACTATCTCTTCAAAGAGTCTGAGAGTTGGTTAATGGTGAATCAATACTTGTTGAAGGATGGGAAAATAAGAAAATACATGTAAAGAACAAATATTATTTGAAATATTAGTATAATTAGGATGTTGTTTAGTCGCTAAGTTGTGTCCGACTCCTTGAGACCCCATGGACTGTAGCCTGCCAGGCTCCTCTGTCCATGGGATTTCCCAGGCAAGAATACTGGAATGGGTTGCCATTTCCTCCTCCAGGGGATCTTCCTGAGTCAGGGATTGAACCCACATCTCTTGAGTCTCCTGCATTGGCAGGTGGATCCTTTACCACGGAGTCAACTGGGAAGCCCATAATTAGGATAAAGTGTTGAATAATATGGAAATTTTCATATGATCACCCAATAGAGATATGATGGGTTTCATATTGACTCAGTGAAACTTTTATCAGTGTCACTTATTCTCATCATTATTGTTTAAATGTGCCAACTATTCTATTTCAGTTTAAGGCAGGGTAGATGATTATTTCTTTTTCTAATTCTGGCTAATGTGTAAGAGGTTATGAATGATATGCAAAGGTACAGGGATATTTTATCCCTCAAATTTATTCATTGGTTTAACAAACCCTAAGTTCAGAATAATTGAATTGAAATGTCAAATTCAAAATCAAATGTCAGAGGACATTTTCAGTAAGCCTTCCTGTACTGGATTATTTCCCACATATGAATCTCAAAAGACAGCTAATTTAGCCTAAAAAGTACTCTTATATTGTAATGGGATTTGAAGTTAAATGATTGAACCTTTGTAAATTATATTAAGGAAACTGCAGTATTTGAAAGTCCATTTTGCCACTGCTATGCACAATGTTTGGAAACTATAGCAAAGTACATTATTCTCAGAATAAGGATTCAGTTCAGTTCAGTTCAGTCGCTCAGTTGTGTCCGACTCTTTGCAACCCCATGAATCACAGCACGCCAGGCCTCCCTGTCCATCACCAACTCCCGGAGTTCACTCAAACTCATGTTCATCGAGTCAGTGATGCCATCCAGCCATCTCATTCTCTGTCGTCCCCTTCTCCTCCCGCCCCCAATCCCTCCAAGCATCAGAGTCTTTTCCAGTGAGTCAACTCTTCACATGAGGTGGCCAAAGTATTGGAGTTTCAGCTTTAGCATCAGTCCTTCCAATGAACACCCAGGACTGATCTCCTTTAGAATGGACTGGTTGGATCTCCTTGCAGTCCAAGGGACTCTCAAGAGTCTTCTCCAGCACCACAATTCAAAAGCATCAATTCTTCGGCGATCAGCTTTCTTCACAGACCAACTCTCACATCCATACATGACCACTGGAACAAACCATAGCCTTGACTAGACAGATCTTGGTTGGCAAAGTAATGTCTCTGCGTTTTTAGTATACTATCTAGGTTGGTCATAACTTTCCTTCCAAGGAGTAAGCATCTTTTAATTTCCTGGCTGCAATCAGCATCCGCAGTGATTTTGGAGCCCAAAAACATAAAGTCTGACACTGTTTCCACTGTTTCCCCATCTATTTCCCATGAAGTGATGGAACCAGATGCCATGATCTTTGTTTTCTGAATGTTGAGCTTCAAGCCAACTTTTTCACTCTCCTCTTTCACTTTCATCAAGAGGCTTTTGAGTTCCTCTTCACTTTCTTCCATAAGGGTGGTGTCATCTGCATATCTGAGGTTATTGATATTTCTCCCAGCAATCTTGACTCCAGCCTGTGCTTCTTCCAGCCCAGCGTTCCTCATGATGTACTCTACATATAAGTTAAATAAGCAGGGTGACAATATACAACCTTGACATACTCCTTTTCCTATTTGGAACCAGTCTGCTGTTCCATGTACAGTTCTGACTGTTGCTTCCTGACCTGCATACAGGTTTCTCAAGAGGCAGGTCAGGTGGTCTGGTATTCCCATCTCTTTCAGAATTTTCCACAGTTTATTGTGAATTCTTCCTGATTAGATAAGTCCAGATATAATCTTTGGTAATTTCTAGATCATGTTTTTCTATATAGTATTGTACTCAATTGTGACTACAACACTGTGAAGTAAGACAAATGCTATTAATTCCATTTCAGAAATAAAGTTCAGAGAAATTAATATAACTGAAAATGGATAGACTTGGAATTTGAAGTCACATGCCTTTAACACACCATCCATTCTTAAGCTGTTTGATAGTCACTGCCTTATGGATATGAGGTCTCCTTTAGACAAAAATAAAATGCTACAAAGAGCTCATCCTCAATACAAATAATTAAAAATTTTATTCATGTAACATCTTTAGCACCTACTGTTAAGAAGGTGTGAGGTGGCAGAGTTGGACATGAATGAGCAAGTAAGCACAGCACAGCACAGTGGTCAAGCACAGAGGCAGGCAGTAGATTATTGAAGATGAGTGAACATGAACCTTCTCCCCAGGGCCTTAGAGTCTAACAGAATAAAATACTTTTAATAATATGGATAGTATTATCTAGGTAGATAAGATATTTTAAATTGAAATCTTCCATATCATGGGACATAAAAGGGAAGGACTCATGATAGTGCTATGGAGGGTAAATTGATAAAGGCCAAGTGAAATGAGAAAATATAAGCCTATTCTTTAAATCCTTTGTTTTATCTTTTACAAGTTTGACATATTTAGTATTTTTAATTAAAGAAAAAGAAAAGAAACTCAATGGATATTTCTCTGTGTAGAGAACAGCTAATGCTTTGAACTCTGGGATCAATGATCATATCGTTTAATAAGTATTTTCTTAAATAAAAATAAACTTAGCTCTTTCAGACATAGTATCTTTATGAAGTACTTTAAAAATCCCATACCCATGGCAAAACTTAAAGCCTGTGAAAGGTGGAAAAACTAAATTCAAACAAAATAGAATGTGTTGAAGCTGCTAAGATGGACTTCAAATGCTGTGTTAGATGGAAAAATAATAAAGAATGTTTTAGATGCTCCTAAAAAGTCAACAGATAATGATATATGTAGTATAGGCTTTATTAGGAGAAAGCTACTTCCATCCTATTTCAAAAATTAATTTGCCATAAAATCATCTGTGTTATAGCTCCAAAGAGCCTATATGGTGCATTCTGGATAGAATTTTATAACATGCATATGACTATAAAGTAATTTAATTGTAGTGATTCTGAAAAATGTACATCAAGGATATATATATATCCTGGAATGAAAAAGCCTTAATATTACAGATAAAATGGGCATCTTACAACAAACACCTGATTTCCATTTCACATACATGTCCAATCGTGATTCTCAGTCACATAATCAGATCCAAACTTTCCAATCTTCAGTAACAGCTCTCTCACATACACATTCTGTCAGCATATCCTGTTTGTTCCATTATCAAAATATAGTCAGAAACTATCAACACCTACCACCTTCACCTTAGCCTTGGGCACCATTACCTCCTTCTTAATTTGTTGCCTCTTCATGGGACTTCAGCTTCTAATCCTATCCCACCCAATTATCTATCTTCTAAACATTAGTCACAGTGGCCTATTAAAACATGAATCAATTCATATCTCCCCTATTCTCAAAACCTCCAGTGTTTTCCCATATCCGTCAGCCCATGATCTACCCCCAGTCACCTCTGATTCACCTCTGCACTCACTCTCTTTGTCTCTCATGAACCTTCCTCCAGTTACAATATCTTCTTCTGGACTCTGGGCCTTTGTACATCTTGTTGCCTTTGTCTGGAATCATTTATTCCAGAGATAAACAAATGGTAGCTAAGATCAGGGTTAGGTTCAGGTTATGTAAGGTCTGGGGCTCAAACAATTTAGGGTATTTTTTTAAAAGAAAGAATATGACATTTCATATACAAAATTCAATAGAGGGCCTCAGAAGAGGTACATGTGAGTGAGGGGACTGAACTTTTAGCTTCATTATCCTCATAGTGAATCTACCTCACATATAATACTACACACTATGCACTATTTGAACTACTTTAATATACTATGTTATTATAGTGGTATATATAAAATAGATAACTAATTAGAATCTACTGTGTAGCAAAGGGAACTCTACTCAGTGTTCTGTGGTAACCTAAATGGGAAGGAAATCCAAAAAAGGGGATATATGTATACATACAGCTGATTCACTTTGCAGAACAGTAGAAACTAACACAACATTGTAAAGCAACTGTACTTCAATAAATTAAAAAATAAATAATTTTCATAACGATACTATGGGGAGAGTTACTATTATCTCCCATTTTACAGACTGGGGATTTGAACTCTACCTGGCTTGACTTCAAGTTCTGACCATAATGTGCATCAAGTCTGCATTTCCTGCTCTCTCACTGCTTGCAAATCCTTAGTCAAATAACCTCTTCAGAGAGACCTTCAGTGGTCACTTTACTCTTGCCTACTGTTCCCTCTCTAGCTTCACACTCTCTCTCACTTTTGTTAATAGCATATATCATCCCCTGATATGTTACATGCTTATTTATTACTGTTTATCTTCTCTCACTTGAACATAAGCACCACTTTTGTCTGTTATGAAGAGACGTATTTCCCAATGTCTAGAATAGTACCTGGTACATAGTAGGTTCTCAGTAAACTGTTGTGGAATAAATTCTTCCTCAATATTAATATCTGAAGTACGGCTCAATGACTATGCATATAAAGAAAAATTAATTATGCACTGCATACTATATTTACTAGGCGTATGCAGGACATGTTAAATCTGTGCTTCTCCAAGTGTGGCCCATGGACAGGCAGCATCAGTACCTTCTGGGAGCTTGTTAGAAGGACAAAGGTGCTCATGGTCTCCACACTGAAGGGAAGAGGGTCTCCAGTTATCTGTCTTAGTGATGCTGATATTCCCCAGAGACACTTCTTTATGAGATTGAATAATTTGGATATATTTTCTGACAGTAAAATGACAGCTGAAACTGCAGCTGAGAAAGTTCATTCTAAAGCAAACTGTTTAAAAGGAGACCTAAAGGAGGAGTGTCATTGTCTTTAGTGGATGGGGAAGCATTCCATTATTTTTTTCATAATGTGTTTTTATTTATCCCTTTATTGTATAGATCTTTAAAAGCCAACTGTAATTGGCTAGTTTTTTCTTTTGTCTTCCTCCAGTACCCAACTTGCTCCTGTTAAGAGGAACACAGCTGGTAATATGGTCCCACCTCAAAGGAAAGATGAATTCTAAACCAGGACAGAAAATCACAACTGATTCAAATATCCTTTCCAGGTCATGCGCTTAACCCTCTCATTTAATTTTCCTTCACTGAGACACTTCCTTTTTCAAGACTGCAAACATAACCTGCACCTGCAATTACCTGAACAGAAATTAGTCTTGTACTTTCTTCCTTAGGAACAAAGGAGCGTTCAAGTGTTTAGCCGACTAAATGCCAACCTTTGTATACAAGGTTTTGAATTGGATTGGAACCCAAATGTAATTAAATGCATAAAAGGAACTACCTTTGGAAGTGATCTTCTTTGGAAACATCTCAGCACCTAGTATAAATCAGATCATTTAACTTACTATAAAACATCTAGGGATTGACAGTATAAAACTGCAGTTCTCAAGGTGGGGTGATGCTAATAATGATCGGACTCTATACGGGAACATCATTTTTCTGACTCAGTAGAGATTTCCTGGCTATCTACACTGCTTGCCTTTACTCATTAACTGAATTAAATAATTGATGTGCTTAGTCGCCCAGTTGTCTCTGACTCTTGCAATCCCATGGACTGTAGCCCACGAGGGTCCTCTGTCCATGGGATTCTCCAGGCAAGAATACTGGAGTGGATTGTGATTTTCTTCTCCAGGGGAGCTTCCCAACCCAGGGATTGAACTGGGGTCTCCTGCATTAGCAGGCAGGTTCTCTACCACTGAGCCACCAGGGAAGCCCTAAGCAATTGATAGTAGCTATTGAAAATCAGGACCATGATACCCAACAAAAGAAAAGAGACAGAGGGCTTAAGCTGTAGACACTTACAGAAAACTTAAGTTACCCCTGCCTCAGAATTACCTAGTGGAGCTGATCAAAATGTAGCAACCCCAGGCTTCCCTGATGGCTTAGTGGTAAAGAATCCACTTGCCAATGCAGGAGACACAGGTTCTATCCTTGATCTGGGAAGATCCCACATGCCATGGAGCAACTAAGCCACCACAACTATTGAGCTTGAGCTCTAGAGCCGGGGAGCTGTAACTACCGAAGCCTGTGATCTCCATAGACGGTACACTACAACAAGAGAAGGCACCACAACAAGATGCCTGCACACCACAACTAGAGAGTAGCCGCTACTCATGGCAACTAGAGAAAAGCCCACACAGCAATGAAGATCCAACACGGTAAAAAAAAAAAAAAAAAAAGCAGAGCTGCATTTTTTAAAAATGCAGAGTCTCAGGTTTCCCACACTATGGAATATGAATCTCCAGGGAGTGTAGGACCAGGAATACCTATTTTTCAGAATTGCTTCTGGTGATACGTATGTGTTTTAAGGTTTGAGAACTGATGAAATTCATAAGGATATTGGTTATCTGTGGAAGTGAGAAAAAGAAGGAAGACTGAGTACATACACACACACACACTCACACACCCTTCCACAACAAATTTTACCAATATCAAAATTTTGAGTAGGACTAGGTGGCGCTAGTGTTAAAGAATCCCTGCCTGCTAATACAGGAGACTTAAGAGACCTGGGTTTGATCCCTGAGTAGGGAAGATCCCCTGGAGAAGGCCATGACAATAGACTCCAATATTCTTGTCTGAAGAATCCTATGGACAGAGGAGCCTGGAAGGCTATGGGTCATACAGTCGCAAAGGGTTGGACACAACTGAAGTGACTTACAATGCATGCATGCACCTATCACCACGGGAGAAATATTGACTGTACTTTAGAGCAGTTGTTCTTCAGAGGGGAAAAAAAATCAAATAAGAGAACTTAAATGACAGTGAATGAAATCAAATTCCTTAATTTTTAAATTTCAAATGATACATTAAGGCATTTGTATGGAGAAATAATGCTTCCATGAATATGGAGTCACGACACCTCAACATCCATCATTGTTTTAAGTTCTATGTTGGAAATATGTTATCTAGGAGGCTGGAATGTATTTTTAAGACTCAGACCTCTTAAAAAGTGATGATTTTATAGACAGTCTTATTTGCCTCTCCAACTTCAATTTTCGCTATTCAAGACATTGGTTTTGGTTGTGAAGTGAAAACAAGATATACAATTTCAGTTTCCTCAAAGACAATATTCTACCTTTCTTAAAGAGAACTTGTGATAAACATTTTAAGTAGTTTGTGATAACTACTATCACTCTGAATATTATTTACCAAAATACACTAATAAAAGCTGGAATCAAGATTGCTGGGAGAAATATCAACAACCTCAGATACGCAGGTGACACCACCATTATGACAGAAAGTGAAGAAGAACTAAAGAGCCTCTTGATGAAAGTGAAAGAGGAGAGTGAAAAAGTTGGCTTAAAATTCAACATTCAGAAAACTAAGATCATGGCATTCGGTCCCATCACTTCATAGCAAATAGATATGGAAACAGTGAGAGACTTTATTTTTTGGGTTCCAAAATCACTGCAGATGGTGACTGCAGCCATGAAATTAAAAGATGCTTGCTACTTGGAAGGAAAGCTCTGACCAACCTAGACAGCATATTAAAAAGCAGACAGATTACTTTGCCAACAAAGGTTCTTCTTGTCAAAGCTATGGTTTTTCCAGTAGTCATGTATGCATGTGAGAGCTGGACCATAAAGAAGGCTGAGCACTGAAGAATTAATGCTTTTGAACTGGGGTGTTGGAGAAGACTCTTGAGAGTCCCTTGGACTGCAAGGAGATCAAACCAGTCAATCCTAAAGGAAATCAGTCCTGAATATTCACTGGAAGGACTGATGCTGAAGCTGAAACTCCAATATTTTGGCCACCTGATGTGAAGAACTGACTCATTTGAAAAGACCCTGATGCTTGGAAAGATTGAAGGTGTGAGGAGAAGGGGACGGCAGAGGATGAGATGGTTGGATGGCATCACTGACTCGATGGACATGAGTTTGAGAAACCTTAAGGAGTTTGTGATAGACAGGGAGGCCTGGCGTGCTGCAGTCCCTGGGGTCACAAAGAGTCAGACACGACTGAGAGACTAAAGTGAAGTTAAGTGAAGTCGCTCAGTTGTGGCTGACTCTTTGCGATCCCATGGACTGTAGCCTATCAGGCTTCTCTGTCCATGGGATTTTTCAGGCAAGAATACTGGAGTGGGTTATCATTTCCTTCTCCAGGAGATCTTCCCTACCCAGGGATTGAACCTGGGTCTCCCGCATTGCAGGCAGATGCTTTACCATCTGAGCCACCAGGGAAGGAGACTGAACTGAACTGAACTGAAACTGAACACTAATAGCATCAGAATTTATTCAGGTGTTTCTCTGCTTACATAGAATGGTCTATGCTTCTTGATAGCTTACAGCCACCTTCTGATTAGTTTATTCTAATCTCATATATTATAGTAATCGATGTAATATGGTTCATTAAATTGTATTTAGAAGTTTAAATAGACACTTGGTGAGGGTCTAAGATAGTCTCCAACGGACACTCTCAAAAAAGTTCAGATTTATAACTGTGTTCCAGTGTTTTGCACATTTTAGAATGCCTGATATCCTAAAGAAGTGAGTAAATGAAGTAGCTTTACACAGTATGTTTCTATTTTAGAGTAACACAGGTTGCTTCACACTTTGAACTTCTTGAAAATCTCTTCGAAACAGTCTGAAGCACTTTGGAGAAACAAAATCGGTCTCAAATATAGGAACACTGTTTGGCCACTCAGACTATTATTACTTTCCACCTGAACAATGACATTCATCTCATAGTGGATTTCCCCATTTTCATCTCCTGTTGCGACAACTCATCCTGTACACTGCAGCTAGATTCATCTTCATGAAGGGTGGTTCAATCTTACCATACTTATGCTCAAAAGCCTCCAGTGACTCCCAAATAAAGTTCAACCTTCTCAACTTGCATCTTAAAACATCAACAACCTTTCCAAGTTTGTTCCCTTTATCATGGGACTTTGTCCAGCCAAACTTGTCTGCACTTCACTTCTTTTTTCAAAAATGCTCACTTAAGCATTTCCCTGTTGGTCCAGTGGCTAAGACTCCATACTCCCAATGCAGGGAGCCCTGATTCCACCCCTGGTCAGGGAATCAGATCTCACATGCTGCACTAAGGCCCAGTGGCGTCAAATAAATAAATACTAAAAATGCATACTTAATTCTTTTCTGAAGCTGTGCCTTTGACCACACTATCTCCTATTACCATATCCACATAACAAATTCCTACCTATCTTTCAAATGTCAAGTCATATCTCCCCTTCATGGAAACTTCCCATTCCTTCCACCAGAAGTTCTGAGCTCTGTAAGTATCAGAACTATCCTTCTCCTGTAGTACAACATTGTCATTATCTGTGTGTGTAATTCCCCAGAGTCAAGGACCTTGTCTTCACTCTTTCAATAAATATTTACAGAACACCAGTAGCTTTTAAAACAATGTTTTAGACACTATGGAAACTGCCAAGTTGAATAAAATCTAATCTTTGTCTTCCCACTGTCCAGTACAATGTCAGGCACATTGTCAGTACTGAAAAAGTATAATGAGTAGTCTATCTCATTTTCAATAATTTAAGTTCTGATTTATAACACAATAAATTAAATTAACAGGTAATTCTATTCAAGAAGAAAATTTTTACCAGATTAACCTTCAGAATATCTATGATACTATGCAGACATAAAAAGAAAAAAAATATATTTTAGACATGAAGATGAAAGAAGTTTGAAAATTTTCAAGTCTTTTATATAAATTACAGATATATACATTTCTCTACTGTCAATAATTTCTTGATCTTCTTTGATTTACACATGATAAACCTCCACTGTTAATTAATTCTATTAGTTCTTTAACAATATTTACATGCTTGCTACATGCAATAATTTTCTGCAAGTACTGACCACATGTGTTTTATTCTGAATTTATTTAGAGGCAGTAATAATTAAATGCATTTTCTTGACAGTCATGTTCACATTATTTCAAACAAACTGATAAGTAAGACATGAGAGTAAGTATCCAGATTGTTATTCTAAATGATGCTAAATATAAGAATAATAAATACAAGGAAACTGAAATCTTAGACTTCATTTTTGGTTCCTATATGAATGATCGTAAGCTAGGATTTGGAAGATAACTAAGGCAAATTTCCCCTCACTCTAATACTTCTTTGTTACACACACACGCATTGCTGGAAGCTTGGATGGCGTATTCAACAAGCATACAAGATAATTCAGATCAATGTCAACTTGCTCTCACCAGAAAATGAAGTCCCGTTGAGAGCCAACCTATCTTTCAGTCTAATTCAATAGAAAGCTAGAGTGCTAACAATGAAATGTCTAAGGTATAGGATTATGTCCGTTCTAGTTCAGAAAAATGAGTGTCTTTAGATAACAAAACTTTCCCTTTTGAAAAGAAAGCCATTATTGCTGCAGAAAATAGTTTCACATATTAAAAAGTTAAATTAATTTTCTATATAGCTCTAGCCCTAGCCATTTGAATAGAAAGAGCTTGAAACTAGACTCTTAAATGCCATGCTAATGATGTGGGTTGTGTCATGATCAAAATTTGTTATAAATAAGTGGTGTTTGTAAGTAACCTGGGGAAAATAACTAATGTTCTAAGTAAGGATGTGACTTTGAAATTCATTCTCTATGGTACCTGACTCAGAGAGAAATAATTGATTACTAATGGGGCAATATCGGGTTGGTTACATTACTATTTGCCTGCATGAATAAGAGGTAAGAATTTTTTCATTTTCTGGAAGGTCGCCCATTCATCATTTTAACTGCTAAGTGCTTAGATCTGCAGCTACTACTGGATTTCTTTAGTCTTCTCCCCAAACTTCTGTATGTTACATCATCCTCCTGCAAAAGAGAAAAGCTTTATGGTTTTCTCATTAATGTTGTCACAATTAAGTGACAATATGCAGCTGTATAGTTTCAACCTTATATGTTAAAGAGATTGTTCATCAACCAAACTTTCAATAAAACTTTATAAAAAATAAAAAAAAAATAAAGGAAGGGATTGTCCAATGCAGTCTAGGAATTCAAGAATTCCAACAGAGAAAACCAGCTGAGAAAACCATTCTCAGCTGACTTAGAATGCAATTGGGGTACCAATCAGAGACTACATAAAAATTAATGAAAAGCATGAGTTTTAGAGTCCTATTTAGGTTCAAGACCTGACTCATATTTACTTGTATTTAAACTGCAATTTACACACTCTTTGTAGGTAAAATGAGAAGAAAAATAGTACTTAGATTTTAAATAGTGCCTATAGAAACTGGAATATGGCAAATTTGAGATAAATAATAGCTTTTGTTATTGATATTAGGGAAGCTCAGATAGCTCAGTGATAAAGAATCCGCCTGCCAAAGCGGGAGGCACAGGAAAAACGGGTTTGATCCCTGGGTTGGGAAGATTCCCTGGAGAAGGAAATGGCAACCCACTCCAATTTTCTTTCCTGGAGAATCCCATGGACAGAGGAGCCTGGCAAACTACAGTCAATGGGGTCGCAAAGAATTGGACACGACTGAGCCTGTGCGCATGCACACACACACACACACACACACACACACACACTTCCAGATAAGGTTTAGATAGGAAAGGCATTTACAAGAATGCTAGTTCCGCCCCCCCACCTCCGTTTACTACTCTACTTTTCAATCTTTCTTTACCTGCCCCAGAAGATGACTTTAGCTTTAGTTTGGTTATGACCAATGGGAAGCACCAGCAGAAGAGTGGGACAGAATGGGGTCAAGACATTTATTTTCCCAGCTCTCTGCTGAGCATTCTTTGTTTGGTTGTGTCCCTTTATCAAAAGTCACAGGTCAAGTTGGGCTGATCCCCACTCCCCCTTGCAGCCATATCATGTTCTCTTTCCCCACAACCGCATTGAGTTTGCCACCTAACTTTAACTGAATACACCCCAATACATGAGAGTCTACGTGTATACTGTTGGTATGGTACAAAAAGCCTAGTGCATGCAAGAGAAGCCCCAGTGTTCACTAGGAAAAATGAAGATGCGTATTCAATCTGAAGTAAAGGCATAATCGGGGACTCCAGGTGGCTTGAAATATAAGTGGTTTTCAGGCAGTTTACAGGAAAACAGCATCTGTGGCAGTGGCACATCTCATGTGGTTCCTTATGTTTCCCACAGAGGCTAGTCTCTCTGCTTAAAGGACTTAGTGCAACAGAACAAAATAGCACAGTCACTCCTTTTCTAAAGTTCACTCTGTTTTTATAGGTTTCAGCAGCAAGGTTTTAAAGCAATACTAATAAAAGCTCTGTGGACTTCTCAGGATTGGCCCAAAGCTAACTGGAGGGTTTTAAACTTCAAGTCAGGAAACACACATGAATGTGTCCAACATACACACTGACTACAAGAGTATCCAGTGCTATATGATACATGAGAAAAAGTAAACAGGGGAAAAAAAAGAAGGGAAAAAGATCTCTATTTTGGGGCGACTTCACTGGTGGACCAGTGGCTAAGACTCCATGCTCCCAATGCAGGGGGCCTGGGCTCAATCCCTGGTCAGGGAACTAGATGCCACATGCTGCAACTAAGATCCAACACATCCAAATAAGTAAATCAATATTTTTAAGAAGATCTCTATTGTGTAGTCATCTTTTAGCAGTATCAACTTTATATAGCTATGAAAACAGTAAGTGTGAGTTGGAACTTCCAATTAGGAAATTCCAAAGAACCCTAAGACACCCCCTGTATACCACTAATCAGATATCATAAGAGGACTAGACAATAGGAAGTGCAGTTTAGAACTCAGGACTCTTCCTGTTTCCCAGGAGAGGGATACTTCTGCCCAGTTCTTGGCCACGTAAATCATCCCCACGGGGAAGCTAAAATAGGTACAATGATTAGGGATAGAGGAGAAAACATTAGTGTCTCAAATGTCTTTGGGACCTTATGATGGATTCTAATACTTCTCCAGAGGTGCCTCAGGAGCCTGCTCAGGGGATGTGTGAGCTAAGAAGGCCAGACTTTAAATGCCAGCTCAGCTCTCCCATAAGCTCTGTTTTTATCTGTATTCTGCACTGGCTTCTCTGTAGCTCTGGTTTCAAGAAAGGATTACACTGCTAAAAATAGTAATATAAACATTTTAAAGTCACTGTCTTTGAATTTTACACACATCTATTCGTGACAAATTCCCCAGTATATTATTGAATTCTAAACACTTCATCTTTCTCTTGTGATATACGATGTTAATGGTTGGTATTCCTGAGGAGAATAAACTATCCATGTACCATGAAGCAGCTTATATTAACACTTTTAACGTTATCAGTTTGTTTGTTTACTCGTTTCAGTCATGTCCAACTCTTTTACAATGCCATGGACTGTAGCTTCCAGGCTCCTCTGTCCATGGAATTTCTCAGGAAAGAATACTGAAGTGGGTTGTCATTTCCTTCTCCAGGGGATCTTCTGGACCCAGGGATCAAACCCAGGTCTCCTGCATTGGCAACTGAATTCTTCACTGTCTGAGCCACCAGGGAAGCCCAACTTTGTAAATGAGCATGGACAAAAGCCCCTTCATGTTTATCTAGATTCATCCTTCCATATCTGTTTTACCTGTAGGAAATTAGACAATTATGAGCTATTTTGATGGAAATCAGATTCCAAATATAGCAGAATCTTACCTTTAACGGAACTATTTTGGTAAAATATCTCATAGGGACCTCTTTGTCCCAACTTTACCTAAGATCATATTTATACTGGAGAACTTTTTTAAAGTCTTTCTTTTAATAGCTTTTTTTTTCCATTGTGGGAATGTTAGTTTATCCCAGTGAGTCTGTGTGTGCATTACATTCAGTAACATATTGAATGCTTAATATCAGCAATAATTATATACTGACAACATTAATGTCTTTTGAAAAATGATTGCTGGTTTTGTTTTTCAAAGGTAATGGAAACCCTCAACAGACTGAAGAAGCCCCAGTAGGAAGAGTTGAGAGGCAAATGGAATGAAACTGTGGTATAAAAGTAGAGGAGTTTGTAATACTAAACTAAAATAGTTTCTTTGTGCCATAATGGTGTATTTTAAAGGTACTTTTTATGTATTGGTAGAGAACAAATTTCCCTCCAGCTAACATCTTTTATCATCTGGTTGCATGTAGTCAAAAGTTCTATTTTCTAAGCAATGTGCTTTTAACCAAGTAAAAGAAGACCGTCTGCTTACTACTTGACTGTGATGGAGCTCAAATATTATTGTTAAACAAAGTATCCTTAAATAAACGTTCATTTCCTTGATGTTATACAACCCCATGCATGTTAATGTTTTCAGACCTATCTCAGGATCATTTTACATGATAAAATATAATTAACTGTTTGCTCACTTAAGTTGCAGTCAGTGTTCCAGTAAGCCTGACATGTGGGCTCAAACTGGACTGCTGATTTGTGAAGCTTGTGGTGGTTCACGTGGCAGTTGTGCCTGAAAAGTTTTATTCATATAAATGGCCATCATCTCTGCTTAGGCACCAAGGGCATGATTAGTTGGTTTCCTGGGTTTATACTAGTTAAGGTATTTGTGATACATGCTATTTAAGGAATTTTTCTAATCTGGCCTTTGGGAAACAACAAAAGGCTAAATTCAGTGAGATAAAATATGAATACATGTATAGAAATGATTTGGATAATCTATATTTTCTACTATCACTTTCAGCTACTACTGTGACTGGTATCTCCTCACATAACCCATGGTTTGAGGGTAGATAGTTCAGGACTGCTCGTCACTGAGCAGCTCAGTGATGCCATTGAGACCCTAGGCTCCTTCTTATTCCACCATCTTTAATATATGACTTTTATTTTCCTGGTTTCAAGGCAGACACTGCACTTCTGAACATCATACCCAAATGTAACATTTATTTCTTGGAAAGGCAGCCTGTTGCAGTGACTTCTTAAACTTCATTGGTCATAACTCTGCTCGTGGCCAACCCAAGCTGTTTGAGAGGCTGTGAAATCAAGGATGGTACTTTACAGTCACTAAAGAACAGGAAAAGGGGGATAGAAAGGATGTTGAGTGAGCCAAGCTATAGTATCTGCTCACTAAAGAATTATATTAATTATTTGAGCTTCAGGCTAAAAGATAGGCAATCTCATTGTCCTTTTCTTTTTGTCAACCTATGCTTCAGAAAATACATGCTGATCATAGCAAGTTGGCCACAGTGACTCTCATTTCCCTCTGTATTTTTTCAGGGTCCAATGTTAACGATACAACCAGGTAGTAGAGACTATTTTTGCCTGTTTAGCATTCATTTATCCACTTTTTTTGTATCTTAGAAACTCAATTTCAATTTGATATACCTTTAATTCCATGTAGTCATAGGTCTCAAGGGAAACTGAACTCACCCCAATTTTAGGAAGGGATTCTTTCAAGAGTAATCTTGCCTATGATTGGTTCTGGAACAAGCATATGTTCCCATTTTGACCTGAATGGGAATTCTTTCAGTGAGAAAAGGAAAATTCCTTGCCCCTATGAGATAGCCATAGGAATGTCCCCCAGATATTACCTGATGTAGATATGACGCTGAGGACTGCTGCAGTCATCCTGCTACACAGAGGATAAAGCCACACTTGGAATTATGAGCAGAGAGATAGAAAGCACTGGGGCCCTTGATGACATTGCTGAATCCCTCTGCCCTGAAGCCCACTCCACCACTGAACTTCCTTCCAGTCAAGTGAGATCTTTTGTTCTTTATTTCTTTAGTCAGTTGGAATCAATTTCTGCTACTTGTAGCTAAAAGCACCTTAGTTCTTATGAAGCATCTGAAATTTTTGTCCTCTAAAAGTTCTGAGAAGTTTGCATTTATGCTATTACTGTTATCTTTGCTGCTTATAACTCAAATTAAATGGGATTTCCCATACAGACATCAATGTAGAAATACACTGTATGCATCAGCACATTTAAAGCCAACTTGCTACCAAGAATGTGCTAAGAAAATGCATTATATCTCACACTCCTTCCAGTTAAGGGTTTTGCCAACCCAGGGAAATGAACTACAGGTACCGTGCAGATCAACTGGGAAGTATTTCTACAAAATTGGTAAGCAAGTGTAACTTCATCAGCCACATTATACAGGGACAACCAAGAAATACGTACTATGAGATGCATTGTAATCTATGAGGCCAACAGGCTGGTACCAAAAAAAGCATGCTAAGGGACCCCCAAAACTGAAGTGAATGTTAGGCTAATTGTGCAGGAAATAGAAAAAGACTCCATTCAAGCCGAAAGATATTGTGCAAAAAGCAAAGAGGAAGAAATGGACAATGTGTCTTATGCTCCCACTGTTCTCAAACTATAGTTGAGATGGCATGTAGGAATTGAAATACCTGATTGGGGCTTTAATGTTCTCAAATGTGCCATATATATATATATATAGAGAGAGAGAGAGAAAGACAGAGAGAGAATAAATGACTATAATAAAACCCCTCACACTAAGTTCTTGGTAACAAGACAGAAGGATAAATGATATTATCATGCAGGGTACTGCAGAACTTCATTTACAAAATGATATTGGATTACATCCTAAGACACCTGCATAGTGTTAAATACAACAAAAACCATGTGGTAGAAGCAAATGTCAGAAAAAGGAGGAAAACAGAGACACATTAAAAGCCCCTTTTAAAAAATAGTGTATGAACATGCATCATTGATAGTTGGAAGAGACATGAATTGTTAAAATGCTAGAAAATAATGCCTCAAAAATAAAAGCCCCAAACAGATTAATTTTAAAAAAGATATTCTTCTTATGGTTTTATAAGTTGCTTACTATTTTATGTCAGAATAATGGATTTGGTTAGTAGATGGCATGGTATAATTAAAAAAGGTGTTAGAAGGTATGCATTTAAATATAAGACATGGTGCTCATTGTGATTAATTTTAGGGACCTTTTCCAAGAGACTTAGGGTAAGAGACACTGTTGTTCTAAGCCTCAGTCTGAATTTTCACACTATTTTGATTACTTACAAACAAAAAGGAGTGAAGCATATACACAAATAATCAGGAAATGCTATGGTTAATTTTCTTTGAAACATTGTTAGATTATGCAATTTTTAAATTGAGTCACCAACAATAGGAAACATGTTTCCCACACATTTCAGTTCAGTTCAGTTCAGTCACTCAGTCGTGTCCCACTCTTTGCGACCCCATGAATCACAGCACGCCAGGCCTCCCTGTCCATCACCAGCTCCCGGAGTTCACCCAAACTCATATGCATTGAGTCGGTGATGCTATCCAGCCATCTCATTCTCTGTCGTCCCCTTCTCCTCCTGCCCCCAATCCCTCGCAGCATCAGTCTTTTCCAGTGAGTCAACTCTTCGCATGAGGTGGCCAAAGTAGAGTTTCAGCTTCAGCATCAGTCCTTCCAATGAACACCCAGGCCTGATCT